>NW_021319981.1:292889-386315 GCF_001605985.2 Dendrobium catenatum | reverse complement strand
TAAAATAGGATAAAAATAATTATAATAATATAAATTAATAATTAAAAATAAATATAGTTTTACTGTTTTTATAATTATGGAAAATATACAAATCATTTTTGAATGAAATTAATTTTAAAATAAAGAGGACGAAAATACGAATAATTCGAGGTATCATACGTATTTTTCGGGTTAAAAATAAATTTTCTATAATTTTTTGAAGTTCAAATAGGTTTTAAAATACTTAAAATATTTATTATATTAAAAATCGGCGGCGACAACTCCTGGCGTGACACATGACGGCCTCGGGTTCGTCCCGCGGTTTCGGCGCAATCATTGCCAATGATTGTGCCGCCGCGCAATCATTGGCAATGATTGTCGCGACGTCGTAATCAGCGCTGATCCACTAATCCGAGTCAGTGAGGCGTCGAGACCGTCAGATTGAGCGAGGTTTAGATGGATGGCTCTTATATGGCTGGACGAAATGAAAAGGGATGGACCCAATCCCGCGGTCTGGACGGAAACGCGGAACTGCTAGATCTAGGCCGTTGATCAAGTGATCAACGGCAGAGATCCAATATCCCGAGGCCTAGGGAGAAACCGAAGACCGAACACGTTTTTCATCCCATTCTCGCAAACGTGACGATCAAATGCCATGAAATTTTAGATTCAAGATCCACACACGAAGAGCATTCATGGGGGCTAAAGAACGAGGCTTGCAATGCACTGAATCAAGAGTTAATTAACCTTAAGTGTTCTAATCTAGGGTTAGGGATTATGCCTTGGTTTGTGAACGGTTTTGATTGTTTAAGGGTGCTCTGAATTTGTTGATTGTCTAAGAATATTATTGTAGAAGACCCCTTGAGCTCCAGACGTCTTGATCGTGCGCAAAACTCCTTAGATTGTGGGCTCGGTTGGCCGTAGATCTCGCTGCTGGCAAGGTAGGGGCGGCGGCTCGGGAAATATCAAGGTTTAAAATTGCGTAATTAAGCCTCGAGGCAGTTTTCGTCCATGAGGCGAGGCGTAAGCCTCGAGGCGGTGTGAGGCGTAAGCCTCATGGACGCAGAATTGCGTAAATAAGAATTTAAGGGTTTTAGCAGGTAAATAATAGCTAGATTCTATCATACAATAAAAACATCTAAATGATATATGAGAATAATGAAAAGTAAGAAAATAGATGCAATAAAATCAAGCCGCAATGACGTATTCATCTTTTCTGTGGCTCTAACCATGTTTCCTAAAGCAAAAATCCAAAAACACAAAAAAAAATCCAAAAACTTCAAGTTTGCCGGAGAGAGGCGGCGCCGGCGGGAAGGGTGGCCGACCATGCTGGAGGGGCTCTGTTTCGCGAACAGGAGCTTGCGGGCGGAGCTTTATCGGGAAAAGCCTGGGCCGAACGAGTGTAGGGAAAAAAAAAGAGTCATTTTAAGCAGGGTGGGGCCAACGGGTGAGGCGTACACCTCACCCATTATTGCGCAATTGCGCCATTGAGGCGCGCCTCACACAGGGTGAGGCGTACGCCTCATCCAAGCTCCAAATTGCATGCGCCTCGAGGCGCCTTTGGGAAGAATTGCGCAAAGGCACGCCTCAAGGCGCGCCTCTCGTTGCGCAATTTTAAACAGAGGAAATATGGAGAAGGGTGGGGAGAAGTCACAAACCAGAGAGCTCGGCTTCCAAGGCTCCAGGGAAAAAGTTCTCTCAAAAAAAAATCCCCCCAAACCCTAAATCTCTTCTATTTAAATGCCCTAGCTCTTCATCAATGGCTAGGATCTAATCTAGGATCAAATAGGAGGGAAAACAGCCTAGGGAGCCGTGGGTTTTGAATTTTTGAGTAAAGGGTATTTTATTCATCCATTAAATGAGTTTTAATTGACCTAAATAGGTTAATTTGACCTCATGAGACCTAGGTTGACAAGTCAAAGCTTGACTTGGTCAACCTAGCCCATTAGGTTAGAGGAGGATAGGGGTTTGAGCCATGGATAGGTTTGAATAGATCTAAAACTGATTTGGGCTCAAAAGGGTCTAAATGGGTCAACCTGGGTTGACCTGGTCAACTAGGTTGACCCAGGACTCAGGCCTGAGCTCAACAAAGCCAGTATGATCCTCTGAGTCCAGGGATGAAGGGAGATTGAGCCAAGAAACTCTGAAATCAATTTGGAATCAAGTAGAAGGGGATCAGGGTTCAATTGGGTCAACCAGGTTGACCCAGGACCTGGGTCTGGGCTCTGCAGACTTGGCTTGACTCTCTGGACCCATTGGGATGGGTTCTGGGGTCTAGCCTGGTCAAACTTGACCAGGTCAACTCCTTGACCCAGTTTGGAGCAAAAAGCAGGTCAACAGTGCATACGAGCTCCTATAAGTTGCTATAAGATGCTTGTCATCGCAGAACAACTTGTTTACACGTTAGAAAGGGAATAACATGAATTATATTCCGTCTGCAATGACAAACAATACTATAAATGTGCCAATTCATTAAGAGGCTCCTAATGAATGTGATATGCCCACGAGTCGAATATGAAAGACATACAACAAATAAAGCAACTCCTCTACTACATTGAGTTGCAAACTGATGTATCATTCTCCTACGAATACAAAGTAAGTATGCAATGAAGAATATGCACAACAGATCATCCAAATGAGACATGTAATGAATACCATGACTCGCTAGCAATCATACACAATCAAGGTAGCATGCCTACAAGTGAGGACAACTTGCCAAAGTAAATATAGCAATACCCTGCAGTTCATATGCAAGCAAGAATTGTGAATCAACTGCAAACATGAGTACCTACGAGCTGTTATAGCAAGGATACCGTAGCATCTCTACAATCAGCAATCATCTAATGGAAGACAAAAGTGGTATGCAGCTAAGGTTGTAATATCCCTACGGTTGAGGTCGGTTCACTTGTAGATGAATACAACCATTCCTTGTGAGCTACGACGATCACTGAAATTATTTGTAGATAACAATAATGAATATGTAGTAAGTGCAGCAAATCTCCTATGGACATAAGTACATATGGTCTCCGCAAGCAAAGATATATGGCTACGACAAATCCAAATTCCTATGAGCCTTTGTAGGAAGTATTTTATGTATGCAAAGTGGCATCTATGAGAAAATATAGAAAACATCTAATTGCTGTTAGCATTCATGGGCAAAAAGCAGGAGATTCGTTGGTGCACTATGATTTACTTGTAGAAAGCAATTAGTGCACGATAATCTACCTATACAAAACGGGAAAATACAGAAGGTCTACGCCAAACATGAGCTTCTACGAGTTAGTATAGAAGACCCGTTGATATTTCAAAATACCCCCACACATGCATCATAATTTTTATACACATAGGTACACTAAAGGGGTAAATACAATTGTGACCTGCATGGGCCCATGTTGTAGGAATACACGTGACGTCTAGGGATGTTGCGTGGGTCAATAAGTGAATTCAAGTTCAAACCTGATCCTTCTATGCAGATCAATAGGAGTCGATAGGGTTCGAACCATCAAACAAATATACGGTTGTGACGACTGGTATATTTGTCTTAATACATTCATATTAGGCATTCAAGGCCTATAACAATGAGAATTCACTAACAAAGGCATAAAAGCCTATGAAACTCGATCTTCTGTCGTTAATTTAACAGAGTCGACAATGTTCAATCCATAAATGAAAATGACTCCAGTCACCCCGATCATGGCTGTGTTGAACGAAAATCTCAACCGAAGGGGTTCACAAATAATTTCAAATACTTCCAAATTTTCACAAAATTCAAATTTATACGAAAATGTAAATGACTTTAAAGTCACCCCGATGATGGTCATGTTGAACGAAAATCTCAATCGGAGGGGTTCACAATCAATTTCAAATACTTCCAAATTTCCACAAAATTCAGATTTATACGAAAATATAAATGACTTTAAAGTCACCCCGATGTTGGCCGTGTTGAATGTGGATCTCAATCGGAGGGGTTAATTCCAAATATTTCAAGCTTCACTCAAATACCCACGAAATTCAAAGCTCCTAAGAATCCAAAATTACATAAATAATAAAATCCAAAATATTTAAAATAAAAATCCAATCATTAATCACTTAAAGCAAAATCCATCCACCCTCCGCAATAATTTATTGAGGTGGACAACTTTGAAAATTCTTCAGTTCACATAGAGCTAATGCCTAGTCAAAAATATCACTAGGATTCATTCTCGAATAATCTCCTGTCAATAAGGACGTGGTACATGTCCTCTAACTGGCAGTTTCGCTGCTAAATGGCACTGCAGGATAAACGGTTATGACCCGGGACTCTTTGAATCGAGTGGTTTTGCCGCCAAATGGCACTAAAAAATATCGGTTATGGTCATAGCCAATATGTTTTTTAGTGGCATCAAATCCTTAAGATATGAATCAATAGGATATGATCGATAGGGCACAAAGCCCTCTGTTAGCTAAGGTGGATTCAAATGTGTCCCCTTAGATAAACATTCACCCCATGTCTATAAGGTCCCCTTGGACGAAGCAACCCATGGTTGCTTACAAGGATTCTTTTGTCAGGTTGGTTCGACTAATTCCTCTGACTAAGTAGACCCGCGACCACGATGGCCCGGGACGACAGAACCATGGGATCTTAATCGGGTCCATCCATTCCCCCACCATCCGTTTTAAGTGCAAGGTGGTGAAATTTCTATTTTAAATATCAAATTTTCAAAATTTCCAACATCTCAAACTCATGTTGCTACTATATGCCAGATAACACATATTTCTACGTATCTGATTGACGATTAGCCTTAATCGAAAGTTCTCTCATTATCGGGAGAGATAATTAACTATAGAGGCTTGTGCCTATAGCAAACCAGAACTCAGATCATAAAGTCCTCGCAAAATGAGGGTGAAATCTCTGGGTAGAGTCTTATCTGCAAACCCATTTGCCTTCCCAAAATTTACTCCGGAACTTATTCCGTTAAATCTCCCCCGAAGAAAAAGAACAGAGTGCGGAGGCCGGGCCGAATTTTTGGAGGCCATTCCTTTAAATGAGAAAAAGTTTACCTCTTTGCTAGCTTAAACTTCAATTAGTTAATAACGTAAAGGAATGGAAGGTTCTTACTTAGTGATAGTGCTTATGACTTCTAACCCAAAAATTTTGTGCAATCATGCACGTAATTCTATGTGTATGGCTCTTTTATGTATGTTCAACAATTTTATTGATAGTAATTTTGAAATCAAGTTATTCCCTTCTTTATCAACGTAAGGTTTTAAGATTAAAGCTCCATTTGGCATTTTATGTTGCATTATGCTGTAAATGCATGTTCATCTTAGAGTTTAGGGTTTATTGGTGCAAACCTATGATGTGATGAATAAAGATACAAAAATCATAATGTTGGGGGTGGAAGTAAATCATACAATGAAACAAACAAGAAAATATAGAATTGCAGTGGAAAGTAAAGAACATCATAATTTAACGTAGAAAAACCCGAAATTAGGAAAAAAAATCACGGAGCCACACCACCCCAAGAAATCAACTGAAAATATGAAAGAATTAGTATAGATCTCTCTTTTTAACATTCTCTCATTGCTTTTCTTCTCTCTTACACCATTCTTACACAAGAACAAACAAAGATATACAATACATATCATCAAGGGATGCCACCCTTAAGAAAAACAAGAAAGAAAAAATGTCCAACCGGCCTCGCAGTACTGTACAGCTGCGGTGCTGAATGCTCTATCTGCATATGCCTGACAGTGCCACAGTGTCAGATCTTGAGTGATGTAGTACTATGCTCTCTGTCATTACTCCAAGTTAAACATATAGTGTTGGGGTACTCAGGTACACAACGCATGGACGCTTGGGTACACAGCGTCGGGGTGTTGTATGAAAAAAAAAAGTTTATCATCTGAACCCAAGCAGGGAGAGAACCCCCGCACCCAAAAATCAAAAATGTCATATATTTTTAAAAATTATTATATATTATATTAAAAAAATATTATGCCGTGTCCACGCCGTACCCGTTAGCTATATTTTTAAAAATTGCCGTGTCCTGTGTCCGTGTCGTGTCTTGTTCGTGTCGCCGTGTCCGTGTCGGTGCATCATAGGTCTAAGGACACCTACCATACACGCCTTTATTCCGCATGGTGGGAAGGCCCAGACTCCTATAGTTTTCCCTAAACAGGGGAGATGCTGGGAGGCTACCGAAATTTCATCTAAAGTGCAAAGGACTTGGATAAAAGAGGGGGGGGGAACTTGGACTATAACTCAAACTTGACTTAAGCATGACTTTAATATAAAATTTAAATCAAACTTGATCAAATGACATTGGACAGGGGACTCAAACTTGAACTTGGGCTCGAACTTGTGAACCTTTGAACAAGAATTTGAACTTGATCAAACACATACAGGGGACTTGGACCAAGCAGCAATGAACTTGATTTCAATATAAATAAACTATAATGAACTTAAATTTGAAATGAACACAATAAATTTGAACTAAAGCAAAGACTTGAGTTGGACCACAAATGACTTAAATCAAACTTGTGGGCATTAAACTTGAATTGTACAACATCAAGTGGAACTTGAACAGCAGGGGACTTGGACTTGAAATTGAACTTGAACTTGCACATCAAGCTAAACTTGAACCTAATTGAACCACAAGGAGTATTGACATTTAACAAGTGATGATGAACCGGATAAATAACATTGAACTTAAAAAAAAAATGGGACAATCAAATGATTTGGAACACAATTTAAAATAAACTTATGATCTGGCAAGTTAACTACTTCAATTAGAGTGCAAATGAATAGTTATGTTGAGTGTATCATACACAATGAACTATCTTTAAAGATGAAGGACTTGCACGTGTGATGTACTTACAAATAATAAGAAGATATTGAAAGATAAGTTGAGGTTACAAAGCAATAGCCTAAAAGACTTTGGAGGGTGATAATTGATTTGCAATGCTAAACATGGCTCATCCCCAAGCAACAATCAATATGAATCATCACTTCAATTGAATAGTTATTGTATAAGAGCTCCAATGGATGTTGTAATTGATCCATGAAAGCTACTCCAATAAAAGCGCAAATCTCCGTTCGACCATAATACTAATGAGTGTCACTCGTATCATAGACCAACTGGCTATGTGATAAGAGATCTATATCATGCATCAAGAGCTGTTGGTAGTTGACGACAAGGGACACACAAACAACATATGCATGAAGAAATTTATAGCGAAATACAGCTCGATCAGAGGCCAATGACAAGTCATAGATGGGCATATTGATGACGAAAGAAGATATGTTGCAAACACCACAGATCTCTAATGCATATAGATATTTGCTAGCAATGATGGATGATCATCCATATGAAGGACACTATATCTATAAATAGCAATCAACAATGATTAAGGAATATGTGTTATCTAATTGGAAATAGATGCCCAAGAATGGCATGATGAGTATTATGAGTCGTATATGAACGATGATGGTGCTCATATGAGTCTCGTATCCAAACATAACAAGTAGTAAAGGAGCTTTAACATGCATGCTAACCTATTCATGAATGGTAATGAGGTATGTGATGAGTGTTACAGCATTCTCACAATCATGTATGGTTCACTGGCACACAAATACAGAAAATCTACGTTCAACAAAATTTATTCGCAGAAGATTGAAAATGCATACAGTGGCTCTATCTACTAGCAACAATGGGAAAGTCGAACTAGACATAATGCAACAACTATTAGCTTTTAGATATACGGCATTGAAAGACACACAAGTAAATGCGATAGTTCACCAATCAAGCATATCAATTTCCTGTAAGCAGAAGGGTTCAATGACACTGTGGGAGACCCATACCACCGTTAACATAACAGTTGCAACCATAAAGATTTGATATGCAGTGAAAACAACGATGTGGCACACCGGAATGCATTCAAGCGAGCGTCAATACACCATCTTGTGTCTACCGAAGTTAATGACCAATATTTGACAAATGTGTTGTTAAAGATTAATGCAAAATTTGATGACCCAAACTCACAATTACAAGCAGAAAGTACACCCGCTACTCCAACTACACAAAGGCTGCAACAACCTTTTGAGGAATAAATATCTCGACATCAACAAAGGAGTTGCCTACCGATCTTAATGCAAGTTTTAAGAAGAGAAAGCCAGATCAAATCATTATAGAGTGAGTCTCAGTTCAACCAGGTTCTGAGCACTGGGTTGGATAAGATTATTGAGGTTTGCAAGTTTCTTGATGAACAGTGATCGTGCGTCTAACATACTTCCCACAAGCGAATATCGAAACACTATGACAAATGCAAACTTCTGCAAACTGTCATAGAAGACCCTTCAAATATCCCAAAATACTCATGCACATGCACTGTAATTTGTATACACATAGGTACACAAAAGGAGTAGTTGTAATCACAAAACCCGTATGGACCCCGGCGAGCATGTTGTAGGAATACACGTGACGTCTGGGGATGTTGTGCTAGTCATTAAATTTAAACCTGGTCCTCCTAAGCAGGTAAATAGAAGTTAACAAAGTCCGATAAATAATTATGAAATACCCTAAACACTGGTATGGGCCCCAGCGAGCGTGTTGTGGAAACACACATGACGTCTAGGGATGTTGTGCGGGTCAGTAAATAAACCCAAGTTTGAGCCCGATCATTCTATATAGATAGATAGGAGTCGACACGGCTCAAACCATTAAATAAATATACGGTCGCGAGGTTGATTGTGATCTTTATTTTATACATTCATATTAGGTCTTCAATAAAAAAATTCACAAACAAACGCATAAAGCCTACGAAACTCGATCCTCTGTCGACAGCTCGATAGAGTTGACAGGGTTCAATCCACAAATGAAAATGACCCCAAACACCCTAATGATGACCGTGTTGAATGTAGAGCTTAACCAAAGTGGTTAATTTCAAATATTCAGAATGCCCATCAAAATTTAAATACCCATAGAATCCAAAAGTCATTCCAAAATCTTAAATATTTAAAACTGCAATCCATCCATCAAATAACTTAAAGCAAAATCCATCTACCTTCCGTAATAGTTTGTCAGGGTGGACAAATCTGAAAATCACTTCAACTCACATAAAGTTAATGTCTAGTCAAAAATATCACTAGGATCCATTCTCAAGCAGTCTCTTACCAATAAGGACGTGATATGTGTCCTCTAACCGGTAGTTTCATCATCAAATGGCACTGTAGGATAAACGTTTATGACTCGGGACCCTCTAAACTGAGTGGTTTTGCCGCCAAATGGTACCACGAGATAGCGGTTATGGCTAGAGCCAATACATTTCTTAGTGGAATCAAATCCTTGATATATGAATCAATAGGATATGATCGATAGAGCACAGAGCCCTCTATTAACTAAGGTGGATTTAAATTTGTCCATTTAAACAAACACTCACCCCAGGTCAACAAGGAAACCTTAGACGAAGCAACTCATGGCTGCCGACAAGGATCCTTTTTTCAGGTTGGGTCGACTACCTCCTCTAACTAAGTAGACCAGGGACCACAATAGCCCAGGATGACGGAACTATGGGATCTTGATCGGTTCTATCATCCATTCCCCCACCATCCGCTTTTAAGTGCAAGATGGTGGAAATTTCTAATTTTAAATATCAAAACTCCAAACTTCTCAATCAACTTCAATCCAAGCTGCTACTATAAACATGTTACTACGTATCAATAAATACAACGTATATGATTGATGACTAACCTTAATCGAAAGTTCTCTCTCGTGATCGGAAGGGGTAATTAACTATAGGGGCTTGCGCCTATAGTAAACCATAACTCAAATCATAAAGTCCTCGCAAAATGAGGGCAAAATCTCTAGGTAGCGTCTTATCTACAAACTCATCTTCCTTCCAAAATTTACCCTAGAACTTAATTTCGTTAAAAATCTCCCGAAGAAAAAGCACAGCGGGCGGAGGCCGGGGCCGAATTTTCGGAGCCCACACACCCAAGTCTATAAGGTACCATTGGACAAAGGAACAAATAACTGTCAACAAGAATTTGTATATCAAGTTGGGTCGACTGCCTCATATGTTAAGTAGATTAGGATCCATGACAATGCCGATGTAATTACGAGTTCTTAATTGGATTTGTCAACCCCCACCATCTGCTTTAAGTTTAAAGTCATAAATGTTCAAATCTATACTTTTTTTTTGCTACTATATGTTAAATACTTAACTTTTAACAACTAGCCTTAATCAAAAGTTCTTACGTCACTAAAAGGGATAATTAACTATAAGGACTTGTGCTAATAAGAAACTTGAAACCATATCATAAAATTCTATTAAATGATGATGAAATTTATATATAATGTCTAATCTTCAACATAATCTACCTTCTAAAAATTTTAATCCGAAAACACAAAAAACTCTCAGCAGAGCTCAGCAGAGCTAAAACTGAACTAAATTAAAAGTTATCTTTTGTGAGAATTAATTAACTATAGGGCTTCCAATTATTGGGTACTTTGAAACATATCATAAAATCCTCATCATAGGGAGAAATCTCTGGGTGGCATTTAATCTAAAAATGTATTTTTTTTTCTCAAAAAAATTGACTTGGAATTACTCGAATATATGAGCAGAGCTGGATGGGAAGTTTTAGAGCCACACCTTATAACTTTTGTTTTATAACATCTATTTGAAATTTATTTTGTCGCATAATTCTTATGCTTGCAAGAAATAGGAATTGATGCAAATTTTAAGGTTTTACTTTACGCTACAGCTTCATAAAGTATCCTCTTACATGACCAGATAAGCATTTTTCTCGTAATACCCTGCTAGCACCTCAAAATAATCCAAAACAGTAAGATAGAATCCCAAACCAATAAGCCATGCCTCCCCTGAGAAAAATTCCAGGAAGTGATTCACATGGTCTACATAATTCACGTAGCCCTTACAAACCATCATGTTAAATAACTAGGGGATGGCAATGTCTATAAGTTTTATTTCAATTATAATTCATAAAGAACCAGCCAGTAAGATAGAATCCTCTTACATGACCAGATAAGCATTTTTGTTGTAACACCCTGCTAGCACCCAAAATAATCCAAAACAGTAAGATAGAATCCCTAACCAGTAAGCCATGCCTCCCCTGAGAAACATTTCAGGAAGTGATTCACATGTTCTACATAATTCACGTAGCCCTTACAAACCATCATGTTAAATAACAAGGGGATGGCAATGTCTATAAGTTTTATTTCAATTATAATTCATAAAGAACCAGACAGAAGTCAGAACAGGGGTAATACTGTCTAAATTAAAACCTGTCTAATTATTTAAATAATAATACCATCCTATTCACTTTTCCCTCTCGCTACTAGATATTTGAATATTTTAATCTTATGAAGCCATACATCAGCATGTCCAGCAGGACAAGCAAACAAATTAGTTCAGCACACAGGAATCAGTCTATGGTTCATGGTGAGGTTACAGCTAAAGAATCGTATGGGACATTTTAGCAAGTTTACATTCTTATCGTGCCAGTTAAACTTAAGAGTGCTAATCAGAACAAAAAATAAAATAAGATGGTTGATATGCTTACAAGTTCGTCCTCCAACTTCATCAAAGTTTGAATCAGCCAACTTTTTAGTGCCACCAATAATGTCCATTATAAGCCCAGCTAATTGAGACAACAAGGACATTGGATCAACACCAGAATCCATCAGTTCTCTAGACCTTTTCACCGTTTCTTTTGTTTTTGATGACATAGCCACCTCAAGGAGATTAAGTAATTTCTCATCTGAAATAATCCCCACCTGAAATTTTAAAAATGTAATAAATGCAGTTTCTTCACGGAATTTGTCCATACTTGTCATACAAATTGCATAAAGGATAAAGGAAATGCTGTGTGGGGTTCAAGCCAAATTTACATTTAAAGTACCATATAGCACTATCATGATGTATACAAATTCCTTATCAACTACCAAGCAAGCATCTGTTGCACTCGCAGCAAAAGTTGAAAATCAGTTTGATTTAGCCAGTGTCCCCCATAACATAAAGCAAAGGAAATGCCGCATAGCAGGAAAGTACAGCAACTCAAACGTTCCAAACTAATTTTGCAGCAGATGGACGTGAATATTTTTTTGGGAGAAAGGATAAAAAATTAGAAACTAAGATCAACAAGTTGGCAACCTAAATGAATGCTACTAAATTCATAAGAGAACTCAATCATTGAACTTTCATTTTGAAAAATATTAAGTTATTTGCATGAGTATGGTGATTTTATCTCGTTTTTAAATAAGAAAAGCAAAGATTTTATTGTATACAAGTCAAAGAAATAATAAATGGTGAAAATAAATCATGAATAAACATACCAGCTCATTTACATGAGAAGTAGTTATCTTTTTCCCAAGAGCACCCAGTTGATATAATATTTTTTCTGCATTTTGAAGAGAACCATCAGCATTCATAGCAATAAGACTTAAAGCATCCATTTCAATGTCAAGATTTTCTGCAGAAGCAAGCATTCTCAGTTGCCTTATTATATCAACATCTTTGATTTTGGAGAAGATATATTTTTGAACACGAGAGACAATGGCCCGTGGAAGATGGTCATGATTAATTGTAATGAAAATGAATACAATATGAGAACTTGGCTTTTCAAGATATCTCAGAAATTTAAACCACATTTTAGAGGTCAGCAAGTGGCATTCATCGATGATGCAGATCCTGTATTGCAATTGTCTTGAAGTCGTAGTCATATTTTTCATAAAATACCCAAGCCTCTCTATACTCTTCTTATTGGAGACGCTTGCTTCTATCACTAAGGACCCACTTTCTCCATAAAAAGCAGTGCATTCCTTACACAAGTAACATGGTTTGTTTCCTTCAGCAGCAAGACAATTTAGTGCGGTGGCAAATATCCTTGCAGCAGATTTTTTTCCTGTTCCAGGAGGACCATGGAACAGATATGCAGGGGCTATTCTTCCCTTCAGAATAGCATTCATAAGAGAGTGAACAACAATGTTCTGGCCAACTATTTCATCAAAATTCCTTGGCTTGTGCATGAGGTTCAAGCTCTTATTATATGCATTGTTCAAGGATCTCTCTCCAGGTTCTGCCAATTCAAATGCCTCTTGGCTCTTGCAGCTTGACCATCTTCTCCCGTCTAACCGGCTCAATGCTTCCAAGTCAATCTCCACTAAATTTGTAGAGACCTCGTCACTTGATGTATCATCACAGTTATTTTTTAATAAAGGCAATCCATTAGGAGAAGTAGAAAAGAGCTTAGGCTTGGTGAAGCCAGTTGATCTCTGCTTATTGTACAATGTCTGCCTTCTACCGAAAATGCAGCCTCCTTTTTTCATAGTATCAGATAATGCTGGAGAATTGCATTCTCTACAACCTTCATCTCTATTTCTCATTGACCTATAACAAGGGAGTCCACATCCTTGGCGCACAGGTAAATCCAGCTGATCAAATCCATCCCCTTCAAAAGAAGCAGTTGTTCCACTGCATGATCCAACAGTACTGGGTTTCCGACCTATTTTCCTGTAGTAAGAGCTAGTAGATGCAGGAGTACAGGAGTGAGATGAACCTTCTCTTCTAGCACTTCTGAATAATTTAGAAGTTCGGGACCAGTTTGCACATCCAGATCCAGGGAACAATGGTGATGCAGAGGGAGAATGGTATGCAGCTTTACAAAGCAGATCAAATCCAAGATCATGTGCATCTTCAGAATTACAATACTCTGTATCATCAGATTGTTCAATTGAGCTGAGAACTCCCAAGGGGCTAATTGGCAGGTTTATCCGCTTTGTAATTGATGAATGCTTTACACCCTGTCTTTTTGAATTAGCAGTTCTTTTCAACCTTGAAGCAGAGCTTCTCAGTGGAGTAGTAAGATTTCTGCCTCTGATATTACAAACGTTTGTAGCGCCAGTGGGCACAAGTTTTCTGTCACCTACAGTCTCTTCATTTTCAGAATTGCTGAGCTCGTCTTCAGAACTGCACCCAACATATAGTTGCTTCTCATCCTCATTGAACTTTATTCCACTTTCACGGGATATACTAGAATGATTTTTCCAATTACAAAGGTACACATTTTTTCTTTTTTTCTCATGCCTATGAGGTATTTTGGGCAATCCACTAGCTATTTTTTCTCCAGTTGAAATGTACCTTATTTTATTATCATGACAAAAATGATACGCAGAAACAGATTTAGAACTAAGAGGAGATCTCCAAGAAGAACATGTTTCAGGATCACGCAAAAATCGCGCCTTCTGAAGAGCGGAGAGTTCCTTTTTCAAGTGTAATTCACTAGGAGCAACAACTTTTTCGACCATTTCCTTCCAAAATCCTATAGCCTGAGGTTGTACATTAGTAGCAAGAGTCTGTTCTAAAAGAAGTATGCTCTCACTGTAAAGTTGTCTTAATCAACAGTAGTTAACCTATATAAATGAATGTGCAGTGCTGCATCAGCACATAACCAGAAATTGTAAGATTTAGAAATTCAAAATCATTAGTGGTTACTTACAGTATAATGATCGAGATACTACTTCAAAGTTCAAACTTTTATACCTAAGTAATGACAACCTGATAAGGATAAATTAATTTAGGTTAAATATTTTATGAAACTAAATCTAGAAAAACCAGGCTTGGCTTTGTAGAGACTTTGCACTGCTTCGCTAATCAAAAAGAAATTTTGGTTTGCACAGGAAATACATAGATATCATAACATCAAGCTCACACTCATCCTCTGACTTTACAAGTACCAGAATACAATTGGGGAGCAACTCATCTGAAACACCCCACAGTACACCTTAACAATACTAGGAGTATTACTAACCTAAAGATAATAATTTTATCATTTGATTATATGATATTTTTAAACATTTGATAATGTTTATAATACACCTAACAATTATCATTCATCTCATCAAACGGAAGCCACAAATAATTTAAAAATATTCAATCAAAGACATAGTTACAGAGCCTCTAAGGAAAATCAAATAAATCATTTATTGGAATGTTCACATACCTTACATTTAGTCTTACAAACATATTTAAAACTAGCATATAAAATTGAAGTACTTACACTCAGTCTTTTTCAAATCTTCCATTCTTTTCTTATTCCTGTAACAACAGCCAGTAAGAAAAGTACTGGTGAGCTATGAGGCTCAACAAATTATGCAAATTAATTTACAATTAAAATGTCATAATAGGAAGAAATTAAAAATTGAAATCATTAATGAAAACATTGTAAGTCATAATTAACATTATGCTTTACTGCTTTTGGATTTCTGTTGAATATAAATTTTTTGTGAAAGATTTGGCTATACTTTCTTAACTTTATTCAATGGAGCCCAGGTAAACCTGGCATTATCGCCATTGAAATTCATAGATGACCCTTTTGCCTCTTTGGGGTCCCTTTTGCCCCACCTGCCAAGCAGGTACCATAATTCCTGGGGTCCCTTTTGCCCCACTTACCAAGTAGTTCTTGTATGAGAACCCTTTTGTCTCAACTACATTGGTAAAACATACATTAAATATAGCCAAATTTTACATTAATTTAATATTCAACATTCTTTCTTAATCACATATCATATCTGCCTTCATCG
Organism: Dendrobium catenatum; assembly: GCF_001605985.2. Taxonomy (NCBI): domain Eukaryota; kingdom Viridiplantae; phylum Streptophyta; class Magnoliopsida; order Asparagales; family Orchidaceae; genus Dendrobium; species Dendrobium catenatum. Next base: position 370,752 of record NW_021319981.1, on the reverse strand, counting down.
TCATTCATAATATATATCTTGTATAAAATTAATATGCATCAATTTTTCAAGGAAATTCACATCCTTCCAAGACATTCTCAAATAGAAAAATCTTTAGATGAGCGTACAAAACATTATCTTGAACCCATATGGTAGAATGTGATAAGCAGTAGTTCATACTTAAAATCTTGGATAGAATATTCTAAAGCAAAATAAATTACTTGCAACACACAAGTTCCTTTCTTTCAATCAGTCACTAACAATCAATTATCAATATACAAGTAGAATTTGACATTATTCTTTTAAACATTAAATTTGCATTACTTACCTTCTTGCCGAGGTGTCTCTTCCAATTCTCTACTTCGTACTCTTTTACGATTGTAAATCACTTTGAAATTTTCTCTTTGCATAAGACTAGATAAATCTTGATTTCTTCTCACTTAACTTTTCTTCTTTCTTTTTGTAGATTTCCTTGATTGAATATAGATTCTACACTTTAAAACAAAACTTCAATATTAACCACATTCTATTAGTAAGCAACATAAAAATATCTGTAATTTACTCAATTTAATAACTTCTTTCTCTATCACTATCATATCTCTACTTCCCTAAACCCACTACCAATTTCTGAAAGCAACACTCCATAAAAAAACTCTACAGGAATTCCATGTCAAGCCCAACTTCACAACCAAACTGCTACAAGACCCAACATTACCGAATTCCCACTATGCCGAAACTATCCACAGTGTTTTCTGGATACTGTGTCGATCGGTTGAAAGAGGGATTTCTGCACTCTACCGAAATCCTGCTACATAGCTTTCTTCCGAACACTGCTACAAGGAAAATTCTACCGCCTTCTACAAACTTACGTGACCGAACAGATAAGGCATTAACTATTTTCAACAATAACTGCTCCCTCACATCCTTTCAATCCTTATAAGCTACGGTTCAGATATGCCACGCTTCAGATAATAGTAATAGTGAATATTCTAAGACTTAATGCTTTCTCTACCATTAGATCTTGATCAACCAATGTAAATTCAATTTAGTGGCTGATTGAGTAAAATGGAATATGCTGCAGTGGATTACGAAGTACCATTAATTAATCTATCAGAATTTCTTTAGGTTTAACATTTTATTAATAATACTTTAATAGTAATTAGTACTATAGTTATTCAAATTAAACAATACTTATAACTCATTTCTCTTTACTATTAATATTAAATACTTTTCATAGTAATTAATTTAACAGTGATTTAAAAATTAAGTTTTAGAGAAAAGAATAAAAGCTCAAAACTATTGTAAGAATTTTCACATTTTTTTTATAGATATTAATATTTCGAGCATATTTTGTTGAAGAGAAATTTTAACATTTTACTTGAATATTTTGAGTCTTACATCATCCATCTATGCAAGGGACAATAATTTTATCTCATACAACGTTACAAGTCCACGGCCCCGAAGGCAAAGGGATTACTAGGTTGATAGCCAGTCCTTAAATCCTATACAATAATCGAAATGACTCATAATAAAATATTTGCAAGAGGCAAGGTGTTCCTTTTAGAGATTAAGAGCTAAGTTATGTGAGAAGTGGATCTAAGTTGACTAGGATCTCATGAATTAATGACACGCCATAACTTACCTCATTTTGTCAAGAAATAAGCAATGATTGACTAGGACATCACCAAAAAGTGCACGCCCCAATTTGTGAAATAGGGCAGGGTTTGGCTAGTTTAGAACTAAGCTTATATTTGCAACATGAAATTTAAAAGTTCAATGGGAAGGTTAAGGAATTAAATGCAATTTGAAGAATAATAAATGTAGAATGTTTCCAAGAAATTAAAGTGAAAATGAAAAATATTAAGTCATTGTGTTAAGGTCACAAACTATTATCTGTTTAGAATTTTATCAATATGAATCGACTAAGAGAATAGGTGATAGGAAATTGTAAGAAAAATAAATGTTAAGGTGAATATGATTCAAGCTATGTTGCTATAAGTAAAAAATTTATAAATATATTATGCATGAGATAGTGGTTATGCTTCTTACGCTGAATCAAAAAATAATCTTAAAAAGAATTGGACATATTGGTCCACCTTAACTTGAGAAAGAGAAAATAATTATTGATTGTGATTTAAATGGACAAATTGGTTACTATAAGATGGCTTTAATATGAAGATTTAGAAAAAAATATGATGGAAAAGTAATAGTTACTTAAAAAACTAAAGCTAATAAATCACTAATGTATATTTTTTTACTGTTCAAAAAAAATCACTCTTCTAAGACTGATGAGGTTCTAAAGGAAAAAATTTTAAGAAGCAAAATGAATTAGCAGTAACGGATGAACAAAGTAATAAAAATTAATAGTTCCAAGATAAGATGCTGAATTTAAAAGATGATAGGTTAATCTTTCAAAGTAGGTTGCTAAAAATTTGAAACTTCAATGTTGAAGCTTTCAACAACTATTGATGTGTTATAAAAAAGCTAATTACAAGAAGATTGTTACCATAAAGTTCCAATAGAATTTAAAAGTAACCCAAAGTAAGATGATGAAAGTTAAAAGGTGAGAAATTAATCTTCCAAAATAAGTAACTGAAAGAGAGAAATTTTAACCTTTAATGTTGAAGCTTTGAGATGTATTTGATGTGCTCTGAACTGGCTAGTTATAAGATGATGTTACCTCATCTTTTTTTGGCCTCAAATAAGATTCACCTAAAGGTCCTCATATACTTATGCTTAGTTTGGGTAGAAGCTTCTCCATGAAGAGTTGTTTGGAGACTTAACTAAGACACAGGTCAAAGTTCCTTCATTTAAAAGTCCTCTTCGGGCACATATAATGTGAGTTGAAGCTTTTGCGTAGAGTGACATCTTCACATGAAAGCCCACCAAGAACTCATGCCTAATGTAGTGCAAAGCCTTTCTACTATAGGGTTGCTTGTTTGCACATAATTTAAATGTTCTGAATTTGAAATGCATGAGTTTTTAATTTTTTAGTGCCTGTTTAAAAGTAAAACAAATTCAAAGTATTTCTCTAAGGGATTTTAAATAGGCATCGCAACTTCACATGCCCACTCGCACTCAAGAACTCATCAGTGACCAATGTTCATGAAGTCATTGTCCCAACATCCCCATGCTTACAAACTCATCATCTCAACATCGACCACGTGACCTCGCATCCTTGTGACCTCACCAACTCTTGAACTCAATATCTTGTTGCCGACCTCATACATGTGACCTTCACTATTCCCTCCCTTCAGCGCTCCCCATCACAACATAACTACCAACAGTTATGGCACCATCAACCGCACTAACCTTATGCAGGCATTATAAGCCCTAGTTCAGTTAAAAATGTATATTAAATTAATATTTTAATACAAAAATATTATATTCATTTTACTTCCACCCAAACACCAAAAAATAATTTCCTGAATTTATTTTACAACCCGCCAAATACTCAAATTAATATGTTTAACTTACACTGCATTCAAAATAAATAGTTATTTAAGAATCATTTTGGAACTTAAAAAAGGAGAAGACCAAAGCAACTCTTGGAATTTAAATATTTACAACTCGATGTTATGATTATATAAAGCAACTGAGACCACAAAAATGAAATTTTTGTGGCAAGATCGAATTTCATTTTTAAAATATTTCTTTAAAACCCTTAATGGATTTTAAAATCTTTCTTTAAAACCCTTAATGGATCATACAAGCTTAAAATGGATGGGGCAAACAAAGTTAGGGTCATAATATCAAGCCTATTATGCTTTAGAAATTAGTTGGCAACTAAATACCACAAATCCATCAACAAACATCACCACACCATGACACCCACAATCATCATCATCTACTACCACACCCCTCAATGTAGCACCCAAAGCCACCTCTCATGACCCGCTGGTGATTAACACCATCAATTATCACCATACCAACCACCAAATTTATCAGTATCGAGCGTTGACAACGATGTCAGCTTTTACGACACGACACAAACATTAGAAATATCAATTATTAAAAATATAGGACACGGACACGTATTGTACACAGTATTAGCTTTTTAGATTTTAAAAATAGTGTATAAAAATTGAATAAGTATAATTTTAAAAATAATTTATAAATAATAAATCATTTAACTACAATTTATGCTTAAAATGATTAATATTAGGATGTCGAGAGTCGAGTCTCGATGTCGTTTATCAGTCATCGAGAGAAGAGATGAAAATACTGTCGAGAGTCGGGCATTGATATTATGCAGTAAATATTGGGCGTCAATGTTAAGAACGTATTTATCGTCGATGTTGAAAGGGCGTTGGTCGTACATTGTTGAGAAGGCGTTGGACAAAGATTAAATGTCAAGTTGCAGGTGTAGAAATTGCTAGCATCGAGCATGAATATAAAGACAGCATCAGACTTTGATATGGATATCGTTTTGAAATGTTGAATGTTATAACGACGTCAGATGTCGATGCTGAGATGACATCGGACATTGTTGTGAAATCAAAGTTGTAACCAGCCAAAAAGAAATGAAATGAGAATATTCGATGAATGGGGTATTAAGTGCATGCGATTAATTTGGTGTTGTGGATAGAAAATAAGAAATTTAGATTTTATAACTTAAATAAGTAAAAAATTTTAAATGCAATAAATTATATTTTAAAAAATATATATATAAATTATTTAAGATACACATGTTTGACACTCGTGTCCAATTTGTATTTAATATTTTTTTTTAATCGAATACATTTTCAACAAGTCCAGCACGTGTCGGACGCGTGTTGTGTAGGATATGTGTCAGACACTGCACGTCTCTTTGAGGAGAAGTTTCGGTGCATCATAACATCGGGCATTAACTTTGGTGGCACTAGTGGGTGTTGATATTGTTCGCAACAGCGAGCGTTAGTGTTAATGGCAACAACTAAACTCAATATTCTTAGTAAAGGTGAGTATTGGCATTGTTCACAATAGATGGTATCAAACTTGTGGCATCAATAGCGTTGGCCTTGTTGGCAATGGCCAACATCGAACTTGTTAAGGATGACAGACATCGACCTTGATGGTGAAAAAAAGCATTGGCATTAGTGGAGATGGTGAGTTGGACTTAATGGAAACAATGTCCATCAGCCTTGTTGGTGAGGGCAGAAATCAATATTGGTGTCGACTGCTAACACTAGTCTTATAAGTAATGATTATCATTGCCTTTATTCGCAATAAAAACATTGGCCCTCTTGGGTGGGCAATGACCATAGTGATGATGGAAAGCATCAGCCTTAGTAGAGACATTAAATGTTAGCCTTGGCAGTGAACTAATAGTTAATATTGGTGACAACGGCAGACTTCGGCCTTGGATGGCGATTGTCAGCCTTGGTGGCAATGATGGACATCAACCTAGGCGGCAATTATGAGCTTCAATATCATTGGCAGTGACAAGTGTTAACCTTGGTTGCAATAATTTTCATCAATCTTATTAAGGATGGCGATCGTCAATGATATTAATGATGGTGAGCATCAATGTTGTTGGTGATGGTAAACATATGGGCTATAGTTGATGAAGGACGTCTACATTATTAGCAATGAGGGGTTACATTATTATCAATGACAGGCATTAGTTTTAGTGACGGTGGTTGATATCGACCTAATAGGCAATGAGAAGTGTCAACATGGTAAGCGACGAAGATCGACGACACTTTTAATGATGGTAGCCATTGGCTTTTATGGCTTGGTGGGCATCAACTTTATAGGCGAAGGAAGGCTTCGGCTTTGATGGGGACAACGAGCAACAACTTGGGGGTGATGGCAGACGTCAGGGTTGGTATCAATAGCAAATGCCAGCCTGATTGGTTAAAATATAAACCATAAGTCTGATAGGTGAACATGGAGGCCATCAGCCTTATTTGTGATGGGCATAAGCCTTGCTAATGATGGCTAGCATCAGCCTTGTTGGAAAAAGTGGGCTTTAGTATAGAGACAATAGCACACATCAATCTTTTTGTGAGGGTGAATGCTAACGTTTTTTGTGATAGTGAACGTCAAATTTAATCATGATGACGAACTACAATTTTATTTGAAGAGAGATGAGCCAATCTGTTGACTATGACAAGTATGGGTTTTGGAGGTGACAATAAGTAGTGGAAAGCACTAAGGTTATTCGTGATGATAGTTATTACCATTGGTGGAGACGATTTTTGTCAATGTTTGTGTATATAATGGTATAGTGGGACTTGTGGAAACTATGGCTGTCATTGTTGGTGTTTACAAAAAACGTTAGAATTGTAAAAGATGGGAAGCATTCATATTAGAGGCCATGACATTGGGACGACTACAAGCACCAATGTAGGTGGCAGTGATGGGCATTGACATTAGTGATGATAACAAGAATTGACCTAGACGGCGACGATGATCATCACCATGGTGGTAATAGTATGTCGACCTTGGTGGCAATGAGAAGCATTGATAATGTTAGCAAAAGCAAGCATCGAAGTTGTTCATGATAGAAGTCATCAACCATAATAACGATAATCAGCATCAGCCTTAGTACGAAAGCAGATGCTAGTTTTGATAGAGATGAGGAGAAACAACCATGCTAATAGCAGCCTTAATGGCAATGGTAGAGGTCATACTATGCCTTAGTGATAATAGGCATCGATGTTGATGTTGATAGCCAAAATTAGCTTTGTTGGTGATGGAGGGCATCAATATTGATGTTGATAGTGGGTACAAGTATTAGTGGCAATAGTAGGTGTCATCTACAACTGATGTTGCATTGATGTATCTATGTAACATTAACGTTATTGGCAACAATGAGTGTAAGTGGCAACGGTGATTGTCAACGTTCATGGAGATAAAGGGCCTCTATGTTGATGCTGATAGCGTGCATCGAAGATAAAGGCAATGACAAGTTTCAAAGATGGTGGTGGCAACGGGCATAGGCATTAGTGGTGAGTAGGGGTCTTTGTACTAAAATCTTGAATGTTAATATATTTAAAGTGCATTATATATTAATATTTTTTAAAGGAGCCAGCTCGCGAGCTCATGAGTCGAGTCAGGGTTGGATCAAGCTTGGCTCATTGGCTCATCGAGCTCGGCTCATGAGCCATTTATCGAGACGAGCCTAAGTCAGCTCACGAGTCGGCTTGACTCACTTACACCAGTAGTGGCAATAGTAGATCTCAATGTCGACAACAAGCATTGATCTTGGTGATGATGGAGGGTGTTTTTTACGGCCAGTCATGCAGTTAGCACAGCAGTAACGAGCCGGACTAGCTACAGGGGTGGATCAACCGGAATTTCGACCCCGTTGTGGGGCCCAGTAAACCAATTATTCCATATGTTAGGAGGAGAATTAAGGAAGGAATTAATGAAGGGAATTTGAATTCAAAGTAGGGAGGGAATTAGTTAAGGCAAGAGAGATCTTTCAGGAATATTTTGGGAGGAAGAGTATGGGCTTACATAGGGATTTGCTTGCATCTTTTGTTTCTTGTTGAGTTATTAATCAAAATCAGCCAATTGTTTCTCCTAAATATGCTATTTTTGTTATTTTTCTATGAATTTCCTGTTGTTGCTTGCTGAATTTGACTCCAAGGCATATCAAATTGCTATCAAAGCAGTGTCCTAGGCTGAAAGTTAAAGCCCCAATTGTTGATTCTGCTGAATTTTGTCCACCTTACTTATTGTTGTTGTTTGGAGGCCAAATACACCATTTTTTTATTGTTCTTCGCAGTTTGGACCCCAAACTCTGTGAATGGCGGCAAAGAAGATGGAAGCTTTGGAGAGCGAGATAGAACAACTTAGGGCCAAGATGTAGGAGAAACATTCAGGATGGAGGAAAGATTTTCTGGAATGGAGGGAAGGTTTTCCTCCATGGAAAGTCGTTTTGGAAACATGGAAGGCATGATGAAAACATTGATCAAGATGCAATCGAAGGCTTCGTCAGCTACTCCTAGAATTGATTGGAAAGGGAAGAAAATTCAGGAGGAGGAGGATGAAATGGAAAGTGTTTTCTCTCAAGGACCACCCCGAGGGATTATGAGGGGAGGTGCATCGGGGTATCCGGAAGAAAGGGCAGCAGGAAGGGGGGAGACCCGAACCCTTTTGGAGACCACTTAGGTAGGAAGGAAGGTGGACTGGAGGAAGGTGGTCGAACCATGGGGTCCAAATACACCTCCACCACTACACAGGCGAAACTAATGGAGGAAGAAACCAATTGAGTACGAATACGAGGTCGAGAAAGTTAAAGATGTTGGTCTTCGAAGGGGGAGATGCTCAAGGTTAGGTGTACCGAGTTAAGCGTTACTTTGTGATCAATTGTCTGATGGAAGGAGAAAAACTCATGGAGACAAAAATATGTTTGAAAGGAAAAGCCCAAGCTTGGTTTCAATGGAAAGAAGCTAGGTATCCAATCTACTCCTAGGGAGAATTTAAGGATTATTTGCTGGAACATTTCTGAGCCATTCGGGAAGGGGCCTCCATGAACAGTTCTATGCCTTAACTCAAGAAGGGACCTTCATGAAGTATCGAGAGAAGTTTGAGCTGCTATTTGGAAGACTGAGGGAAATTTATGAAAAAGGGTTGGAAGGAAATTTCATGATGGGCCTTAGGGAAGACATAAGGGCAGGACTCAGGGTACTGAGGCCTAGATGGCTGAGAGAGACAATGGAGCTAGCACCATGGGTGGAGGAGAAACGTCAGAGGAAAAAAGCTACTTGGAGTAACCCATCGGAGGGGCTTACCGGAACACCTCTACGACCTTTGGCACTAAGGACCCAGACAGTGTCATTTTAGAGGGAATCACCTGACGAGAAGAGAACTGGAGTTCGTCCTGGAGGAAATTTCAAATGCCTCACAAAAGCAGGAGTGCAATAGGTGGGAAAAAGGGCTGTGTTTCAGGTTCCACGCCCGAGCATAAGTGAAAGAAATAAGCCCTTCAGGTCTTGATGGTCTGTGAAGGGAAAGAGGAGAGCCGGGATGAGTTGGAGGATATATTGGAGGAGATAGAGCAGTTGCATTTGGATGTGGCATAGATGTCATTAAACTCTATGGTGGTATTTACTCCAAATCACAACATAAAAGTAAGGGGGCAAATTAGAGATCAATCTATGGTAGTTTGATGGAAAGCATAGCTACGAATAACTTCATCTCAAATTGGGTGGAGGACTGATTAAGGTTGAAGTTATTGAAAATAGAAGAATGTGGGATGATGATGGGAATAGGCAAGATAAAGAGCAGGGGATTATGTAAAGGGGTGGTGATGACCTTGCAAGGTATTCAAGTTGTCGAAGACTTCCTTCCCTTAGACTTGGGAAGTACGAATGTGATCTTAGGAATGAAGTGGTTACAGACTATGGGGGGTGTAAAGGTGAAATGGAAATCATTGACCGTGGAGATATAGGTGAAAGGGAAAAAGGTTGTGCTTCAAGGGGATGTCAACTTATGCAAAACCGTGATCTCTTTAAAAACCATGCTCATGCAATCTAGGATGCAAACCGGGGATATTTGGTAGAGTTGCAAAGCATATAAAGGGTCTAGGAATAGGAGGCAAGGGAAATTTCAGTGGGGGCCCAGCAGATTCTGCAACAATATCAGGATGTATTTCAACCACTAGTCGGGTTACCATTGCCTCAAAAGCAGGAGCATGCCATCAACTTGAAAGAAGGGACTTCTCCCATTAGTGTCAGACCATATCGTTACCCCAAGATCAAGAAAGATGAGATAGAGAGGCTGATTAAGGAGATGTTGGAAGCAATGATCATCAGACCTAGTATGAGTCTCTTCTCTAGCCTAGTATTGTTGGTGAAGAAGAATGGTGATAGCTGAAAATTCAGTGTAGATTACAGTGCTCTAAACAAGAAAATGAGGCTAGATAAGTTTCTAATTCTTGTGAAAGATTAACTCTTGGATGAGTTATTTGGAGTTGTGATCTTCTCCAAAATTGATTTGAAGTTCGAATACCATCAAATCATAATGAAGACAGCAAATGAGCATAAAACAACCTTCAAGATACATGAAGGGCACTATGAGTTTCTGGTGATGCCTTTAGGCCTCACCAATGCCCCTAGCACCTTCCAGTCACTTATGAACCAAGTGTTCCAGCCAGATCTCTGAAGGTTTGTCCTAGTATTTTTTTATGACATTTTGATATATAGTACGATAGATGCAGAACATTAACTTCAAAACTATCATAGAGACATTGAGAGAGCATCAACAATTTGCCAATTGGAAAAAATGCATATTTGAGCAGTCACAAATTGAGTATGTAGGAAATGTGGTGTTCAAAGAGGTGTCAGCTGACCATTGTACGATTTAGGCCATGGTGGACTGGCCTATTCCTAAGAACTTGAGGGAGCTGCGAGGATTCTTAAGGCTTATCAGTTAATACCAGAAGTTTGAGAAGGGATATGGTACCATAGCAAGACCTTTAACAGAGCAATTGAAAAAAAATAATTTCAAGTCAGGGGAGGAGGTGACCCGAGCCTTCCAGAAGTTGAAGACAACGATGACCAATGTATCTGTGCTAACACTTCCAAATTTTAGGAGACCATTTGTGGTAGAGACGGATGCATCAGGTTATGAGCTAAGAGCAATACTCATGCAAGATCAAAGGACTATAACATACTTCAGTCAGGTGCTCACAACCAAGGCAAAGATCAAGTTTGTGTAAGAGCGCGAGCAGATGGTGATCGTCTTGGCTATTCAGAAGTGGCGGCCTTATCTGCTGGGATACATTTCATAGTCGAGACAGATCAGAGGGGCCTGAAATTTTTGTTGGAACAGCGGATGGTCACTAAGAAGTATCAGAGATGGTTATCCAAGTTACTTAGATATGATTTTGAGATTCAGTACCGACCATGACTAAAAAATAAGACAGTAGATGCCTTGTCAAGGAAAGTCAAGGGACCTTAGTAGGCAGTCTTGTCAGTACCATTAATGGTAGATTGGGAGGCACTAAGAGATGAGAATGAGCATAATGAAGAGTTAAGGAAGATCAAGGAGGGTCTGCTAAAGGATCCAGACAGTCACCCAGGTTATGTTCTGAAAGAGGGACAGTTACTATACCATGGCAGGTTTGTGTTACCTCGGACCTTGGGGTATATTCCCAAACTACTGCAAGAGCCATAGTAGTGCGATAAGAAGGCACTCCGGAGTTCAAAAGACATATAGTAGACTATCAGTAGAGTTATATTGGATAGGGATGCATCGTGATGTAGAGAATCGAGTAGCCAAATGCGATGTGTGCCAAATGCATAAGTACTTAGCGATGACACCAGTAGGATTACTACAACCCTTAGCCCTACCGGATAGGGTATGGAAGTGACGATGGATTTCTACCACAATCAGAAGGGTTTTCAGCGATCTTGATAGTAGTAAACCGTCTGAGCAAGTATGCACATTTCATCCATCTGAAGCGCTTTTACACTATAGTCATAGTGACTACTATTTTCATTCAAGAGGTGGCATGCTTGCACGGGTTCCCAAAAGCCATTGTGTAAGACAGGGACCATGTGTTCATTAGCCACTTCTGGAAGGAGTTATTTCGTTTATAGGGGCGATATTGAAGTGAAGTACAGCCTAACACCCTCAGACATATCGTCATACATAAGTGGTCAACCATAGTAGAGACATACTCGAGATACTTTATAGCAGACACACCAAAGAGTTGGACTAGATAGATTGTGTGGGCAAAATATTAATACAAGACCTCATATCACTCAGCACCAAAGACCATTCCCTTCAAGATTCTCTATGGGAGAGACCTATCTCACTTGATTCATATGGGGCAATACTACACCTTTGTTCAAAGTAGAGCAGTACTTAGAGGAGAGAGACAGGGTGCTAGTGGAGCTTTTAAGGGGCATTTGCTGAGAGCCCAGTAGATCATAAAAAGGAAGGCCGATGGGCACAGAAGAGGGGAAAATTTTAAACCATAAGGTATGGTTTACTTAAAATTGAGGCCCCACGGATAGAAAATATTACCTAGGAGAAGGAATGAAAAACTATCCCCATGATATTTTGAGCCTTATGAGGTCTTAGAGCGCATTAGAGCAATAGCCTATCAATTAAGGATAACCACTAACCTCAGCCTTGCACCTAATCTTTCATGTATCACAACTGAGGAAGGCAATAGGAGAGAATATACATCATTATCACTGACACGGGGTATTGTTACGGCCGGTCCAGCAAGACCGGTTCTGTTCTCGGTCCAGCAACAAAGGGAAGGATCAATAAGGAATTTGGCCCCCCTTGTGGGGTCCAGTAAACCAATTGTTCCATATGCAAGGAGAATGATTAATGAAGTAATTCATAAAGGAAATTTGAATTCAAATTAGGGAGGGAATTAAGGCTGTTTTGAGGGGAAGAGTAATAGCTTATTTAGAGATTATTATTTTGGATTAAGGGAAGGTTTTTTTATTGAGTTTTTTAGCAGTAGTTTTCTGTGAGGGTTTCCTAGAGGCGTCTAGGTTGATTGGGAGAGACGATCTATCTCTCTAATTGTAGATCGCTTGTATCTTTTATTTCTTGTTGAGTTATTAATCAAAATCAGCCGATTGCTCCTACTAAATCTGTTGTTTTTGTTATTTTTTTGAATTTCCTATTGTTGCTTGTTGAATTTGGCTCCAAGGCATACACTATAGGAAAACTTGGGTATAACGAAGGATATTCAGCTGGTAACTTAGCGACGGGTTTTCCGTAAGAAAAATCGCCAAAATGTTTCCGACGGAAAACCCGCTAGCGAAGCCGTCGGTTCTTCTAAAACCGGCGATAACTTCCAGCAGAAAATGCGCCAAAAATTACCGACGGAAAATCCGCCGGCTTACTTAAACACAACGAAATGTTTCCGGCGGAAAGGCCTCCAGAAACATTTCCAGCAAATAATATGCCAGTATTACTGCCGGAAAAGGCCCTATTTCCCTTTCGCGACTGCTTCCTTCCCATTCCTGCTTCGCTCCCGGTTGCGTGAGTCGCCTCCCGCCGAACACCGTTTCCATCGCCTGGGTGTACACCGTTCAGATTTCGTCATTCGCCGCCTTGATTGGCGAAACCACCATAAGTTGATCTGCATTAGCCCATTTCTTTTGCTTTGGTCATAGATATCCTCAGCAGGCATTTGCAAGAAATTGTATCATGGTGTTTGCATTTTGTTGATGATATTCTTCTTGTTGATAAGACTAGCTAGAGAGTTGATGGTGAAATAGAAGTGGATACTATTAGTAGAATTCAAGTTGGATGATTAAAAGTGGAGCAATGCGTTGGGCTTATTGTATGAAAGAAAATTCCACTCAAACATAGGGAAAAATACTATAAGATGTGGTAAGACCTATAATGCTTTATGGTGTAAATGTTGGACATTAAAAGAGAAGCATAACATTAAGTTAAGTGTTTGCAAAGATGATAATGCTCATGAGTGGCTTTACTCTTAGAGAAAATATACCAAATGAGCATATACGTGAAAAGATTGAAGAAGCATCTATAGAAGATAAGATTAGAGAGAGTGAGAGAGTCACCTTAGATGGTTTGTTCACATAAAACGGCAACCTCCTAATAGGAAGAAAATATCCCACCACATGAGGACTTAGCTTATCATGCAATTTGGACACAATTTGAACAATATAGAAGAGTTGCCAAATAAGGAGACAAGGAATTTTTATGATTTGTTGCATGTTATCCAACAACTAATATCAAAGAAAAGTATCACTCACTCAGAGTTATCTATTACTGTGAATATATTAAGCATCAAGACAGAATATAATATCTTCCATGAATATTTTAATTAATTTGTTGGGCTGCTTAAGGAAATCAACCTTGTAGATAACATAATTCCTACATATTTATATCGGACTAAGAAGTTAGTTTCCAAATTTAGTTTGACAAATACAAAAATTCCACCATACTGAGGGCTCAGTTCCACATATTGAGCACAATCGATGTTTGGCAAGAAATTTTAAAAGATTTTTAAAATTATTTAGTTATGAATATTAATGTAAGTATATTGCAAAAAAAGTTGCTAAATAAAGAACCAATCACGGTTGAGTTGCATAGTTATACCCACAAGCAGCAGGAGGACCAGCAATGAGTTAATGAGCGAGCAAGAAGAGCCTACATGATTATATAAGTTTACTATTTTAGATGTCATATTTAAATTGATTAATCTCGTATTAACTTTTAAAGGACGAGTATACACAACTTTGAGAGAGCCATTCCAGAGCAAGTGAGGGATCTTCTAGGGGATCAGTAGATTATTCTGACTACCACACTTGATCGCAAGTAGTAGCTAGAATACAGAAAAATCAGGTTTATGGTTTAGACTCGCAAGCCTATGCATATGAGGGGCAAATATCTTGTGACTCCAGCTTCTCAATAAGCAACCAGGAATCGTTGTATAGCCAATAGGTAGCTGCCCTGACAACCGAGTAAGATCAAGTCAGAAAATCACAAGCTGACATGCAGATGTATCAAAGTCAGTTATTAGATGAGTTGTAAAAATTGATGGAGCAATTCAGTGGAAAGCAGGCATCATCAGCAGAGGAGAAGATACTAAAAATTTTATTCGTATGTTGGACATTTCATTTATTGACTATTTTAATTTGTTGGATCAGCAAATTATTACTGGAGTTTATGTTTAATTTTAATTTGTTTAATGAATGTTCAATAAAATATTGTGATCAAAACTATTATTACATGAATGTAGCATGTATTTATGTTCAATGTTTGAATGTGAATATGATATGTATATATTTTTAGGAAAATTTATTATGTTGTAGAAAATATGTGAGGGAGTGCTATTTTTTTTAGTTTGAATACAGGTTTTCGGCAGATTTTCAGCCTGAAAATGAAGATACAACGAAAATGTATTGTCTTTCCGATGGTGAAATTTTGCCATAAGTTCTGACGGATAACCTGCAGGAAATTTCACTAGTTAGTATCCGGCGATTTATCTGGTGGAACTTCAGGTAGAATTTTCCTTCGGACTTTCCAGCAGACAAAAACTATCGAAACGAGTGCTTCGCAAACGACAAATATTGCTGCATAATTTCGTCGGAATTATGTTGGTAAATCCGCTCGAAATATATATTTTCAACGAAAAAAATCGTCGGAATAAAGTTTCCGAAGCACGTTTTACCAACGACTGAATTTCTGCTAGAAATACATATTTTCCGGCAGAATTTCTCATTTTCCAGAGGATCTGCGCCACCAATAATGCGAGTTTTTCCTATAGTGGTATCAGTTTTGTCCTTGGTAGTGATAGAGAGTGCCTTCCCTGGTGGTGCAACAAGCATGCCTTAACGGTAATCAAGGTTTAAAATTGCGTAAATAAACCTCGAGGCATTTTTTCATCCGTGAGGCAAGGCGTAAGCCTCGAGGCGGTGTGAGGTGTAATCCTTATGGACGAAGAATTGCGTAAATGAGAATTTAAGTATTTTAGCAGGTAAATAACAATAAGAGTCTATGATACAATAAAAACATCTAAATAAGAAGTGAACTTAGTGGAAAACAATAAAATATATGCAATATATGCATCTCATAGCATAATTCAAAGTACAAAATCACAAATTGAAGTCTAACAAAAGTCAAACTCCCTAAGTACAAATAAGAAAAACATCTAAAATCTAATCATGTCTTATCACTAAATAGGTCTTCAAAGGAGGCATCTTCATCTTCAATTGTATCTATGAATGTCAAATCTTCATCTTCAATTGGTAATATTGAAATATTACCAATTTTTCTCTTCCATGTTCAATAAATTGGCATTTTTAGCCTCATCTGAAGCTTCAACTGATCGTAAAAATACCGTGCCAAAGGAATTGTTGACAAATATATTAATCATGCTCCTGCACTTCATGTCAGACCATCCATCTAACATAATGGTAACACCTGTCTCACTTCATATCCTTTTAATCTCATCAATACTCAACTGTGTTCTACAGCTCCTCCAAAATCTATGTTTGCAACTCGTACATAGAAGGTGCCTTCAACCCTTGCCCATACAACCCTACAGATCGCAACATATTAAAGTAGGCTGGCGGTGTCGCTATATTAAATGGAATGGCATTCTCAAAAAGAATCTGTCAATATCCATGCACGTCTCACCCTTAATTGCACAATTGAGCCTCTGAGACGCGCCTCATGAGCCATGAGGCGTAAGCCTCACAAAGTCCCAAAATTGCTTAAGCATTGAGGCTCTTTGAGGTAGAATTACGCAGCCTCTTATTGTGCAATTTTAAACTATGATGGTAGTGGTGAGCATTGACATTGTAGGCGTAAACAAAAATCAGCCTTAGTAATGGTGGCAGATGTTTCCTTTAGTGGAAATAATGAGTGTCAGACGTGGTGATCCCAACGAGAGTCGGCTCTAGTGGTAGCATTGGGTGTCACCCTAAATGGGGCAATGGGATTCAACCATAATGGTGGTGGCAAGCATCAACATTCGTGTTGACAATGGACAGCAATGTTGATAAAGATGGTGGGCACCAGCATTGATGTCAATAACAAGCGTCAGCTTGGTGACAATGATAGGAGTCATATTTGCTGATGACAATGGACATTGGCCTTAGTAGGGATGGTAGATGTTGGTGTTAGTGTCGACAAAAGGTGTCTTCCATACAAAGGCGAAGGGTGTATGCTTTGGATTTGATTGCAGATGTTGAACATAGTGGTGATGGCAAACATAAACTTTGGTGACAATAACAAGCATCAGCATTGGTAGTCACGGAGAGCATCAGCCTTAGCAGCGACGACAACATCGACAATGATGGCAATGGTAGTCATCATCCATAATGGCAATTGCAAGTTTCAACTTTAATGGTGATAGCGTGCATCAATCTTATTAGCTAGGGGGTATCAATGTTGTTTGTAACGATAAACATTACTCTAGGTGGTGATGATGGGCATTAGCCATGGTGGCAAAGATGGACATCAACCATGTTGGTGATAACAATCATCAACCTAGATGGAGATGACGAGCTTCATGACTGGTGTCTATGAGGGTGTTGGCCTTAATGGTGGGGACAGGCTTTAGTATTGGTTGCAACAAAGGGATCAGCCTTATTAAGGACAGTGAACGTCAACCTTGGTATCAATACCGGGCATCAACATTGGTGACGATGGCCGGCATCAAAGTTGATTGGGACTACCGGTGTTAATAATGGTGTTAGTAGTGTGCATCGACCTTGATGAAGGCAAACATTAGCCCTGCTGGTGAGGGCAAGCATCAGCCTTGTTATTGAGACCACCTTATTATCAAGGGTAGAACACTAGCCTTTTTGGTAAAGGAAGGTACCAGCCATGATTGTGAGGGTGTGCATCTGCATTGATGGCGCCAAAAAGCATCGACCTTAGTAGCGATGGCGAGTGTATGCCTTAGTATCAATGGCAAGTGTCAGGCTTGATGACAATAGCTAGCATCGACCTTAATGGTGAAGGAGAGCACCCGCATTGATAATTATGACCTTGGTGTGGATGACATGTGTCAATACAAGTGTTAACAATAAGTACTAGTGTTGTTAGTGACAGCAAGCTTTGTCATTACTATTAATGATAGGCATCGGCCTTGGCGGTGATAGAAGTTATCAGCGGTGATCGATAGCCAACATGGGTACTAGCAATTAGAGCTGTGGATTCTTTTAACCGGAATCCTTATTGAGGTCCCGAAAAGGTTTCTAGAGAGTGGCATTCTAATCATTTCAAAAAGAAATTAGAACACTCCATCGAATAGTCAATTTCAATATCCCTCAATACTATTTTTAGGCATATTTCTTCGTTAATGATATCAAAAGTAAGTGATTTTGTATTCATCAAATCCACTTGTCAAAATTCTCATTTCTACTACAAGCTTGTAAAAATCAAAGGTCATTTGGTAACTCAAATGGTCCCATAAAGTTCAAATTTTGTTGTCAAATGTTTGACTTGGGTAAATCCAGACAAATCAAACCACTTGAGGTATTGTTCGATTTGTCTCATTCTACAATATTATATGATCACAAAATTGGTTCTAGTAATTTATAGTTCGAATATTTTAGTGCTTTAAGAACTACAAATTTGTGTCAAGATCCATAGTTGATCATATGAATTTTAAAGTGACATATCAAAAGCAATGAGAACATATTGATGATATAATTTGCATAAATTTTCTTCTTTCTCAAAGAAGTCATTCAAAACTCTGAAACGCTTCTAGATCCTTCATTTATAATTCATTATGAGAGCTTAGTGAGTTGTATTTATACGTTGGGATTTCATATCTTTTGTTTTTCTTCTTTCCTCCACCTCATTTACCTAGCGAGCAGATTGTGCTAGAAGTTGTTAGTTCCTTGCCTTACGAAAAGACATTACGACCTAGCAAAGTTAGCGATATCTGGCTTCTTGCTTTAAAGTAGAATCGTTCGGATGGCTCCATTACCCATCAAGGAGATCTTGTGAGACAGCTTAAGCTACATTCTACGTGCTCCATCAAAAAAGAACCCAAAGCAAGAAACACCCAACGTGATTCCAACAAACAAACTTCTAATTGGCAGGATAGAGCCTACATGACTTTTCCCGTCAAATGTGAGGTAAAAATCAAGCTTTAGTTGACCGAAGATGGCAGCTTACGATGTAAAATCATTAAGCATGAAAGAATTAATGCAAAAGCACCATAAAAACATCAGAACGAGCTTGCTAGTCTATTTGCAGACGTTCAGAAGGGCAGTGCTACACTAAAACACCCCTCGAATATTACTAAAAAAAATCACACACATAAACAAACAAATGAGAGTCGGCAACAGATATATAATAAAGAACTTGGCCTCCTCAGCGCAATATGAAAAACGCGAAATTATCAGACAAAAAATTTTAGAATTTGTGAATCTTTCAGAAGAGTTCCCGTTTCTTCTTAGAAATGCAAAGTCTACATATTCTCCAGGTTAGAACACCAATGGAACATTAGCTCCGAACAATTCATCAAGGAAAAGTAACAAATAATCCATAGATGAGCCGCATTCGCAGCTAAAAAATGGAAAATTAATGAATTTTAGGAGAGACCCACCTGCAAAAGCCTAGCTCGGACAGACTAGAAGCTGAATAAAGTGGAACTGGAGATGCGCGCAAAGAGACGCTGAAGATCAGTGAAAACCCTAAGTATAAACATATGAGATAGTATTTGCAGAGATCGGGGGGAGGACATATTTAGATCACATATTTTCGCAATAAAGTTTTCGATGTCAGGTTTTTTAATAGTATTTATTAGGGTTTGAGGTGGCAAAAGTCCGGTAGTCAGTGTGATGTTCACATTGAAAAACCGAAACTTTTTGCTGGACAACCGCCGAGATTCTCTACGGGGATTTTTTAAAGGCAATGAGCATCTCATAATCTTAAAGTTAAATACTTACTAATTCTGCGTGATTTGACACATTATTTTATTTTATTGTCGTGAACGACTATTTGAATGATGAGGAATGCGACTAATTTAAAAAAAAAAATTAAAATGTATTAAATAACTACTATAAATAATGAAACTTTTTTTTTGGGAAAATTTGAGGCGAAATCACATATATTTCTATGAAATAAAAACATTACAAGTAAAATTGAAAAATTAACCCATCAGAAGCTAAGAAACAAAAATTAGCTAATAAGGGGATAAAAACGAAAACTATATCACTCAATACATCCAAAAAATCAATGTAAAAAACAAAAATGTGGTAGCAGAATCATATCTTGTAGGACTCAGGCTGCAGTCCAAGCAGTAAATCAACTAGAATTTAGCTTCAACGATACTCTGATAGTTCCCTGGTTGCCCCGAAGACCCTCCAAGGGGAGCGTGGAGCTACAGCAATCATCATTGTCCTCAAAAGAAACCTCTGGCGATAGGGGCATCACTTCTGGTTGCCCCGAAGGCCATCCAGGATAAATGGGTAGAACCAGCAGAAAGAGAAAAATCATGCACCAAGCTCTTGTGAAGACAAAATGCATTACACCTTCCATCCATGCAACCAACAACAAAGATTGTACCAGGCAGAGAAAACTCTAAGTAACCAATACAACTAACAGTGGTTCCAACAACAGTAACAGCAGTATAGGTGAGAACCCAACCCAGGGAAACTAGATGCCCAACAACAGCAATTCCTCCAACTAAAGTAGTTCCAACAGAGAATGCTCATTTTTCCATTTCAAAACCTTGGAAAAAACTGCGCTTTTTATTTTTTGGCTAATGGTAATGGAAGATGCAAAAACATTAAAAACTTCATATCATTCCTTTCCCTCCAAAGATGATAAATCGCACTGCAAATAATAAAAAGACTTGAGTTTAACATGAACATTGCTAGAGCAATCAAAAGCC
Source organism: Dendrobium catenatum (assembly GCF_001605985.2). Classification (NCBI taxonomy): domain Eukaryota; kingdom Viridiplantae; phylum Streptophyta; class Magnoliopsida; order Asparagales; family Orchidaceae; genus Dendrobium; species Dendrobium catenatum. Next base: position 350,474 of record NW_021319981.1, on the reverse strand, counting down.
AGAAGAATATTTGGTCTAAGTAGTTGACTAGCCATATTAGGGAAAAGGTTTGTAATTACCGGAAAAGAATAATCACATTCGAAAAAAATGTGAGAAGTGGTTTTATTGACTTTGTGACAGAGGGGGCAGCAAGAATTAACGTTAATACCCTTAGAATTAAGAACATCATCAGATTTTAGTCCGCCTAGAATGGTCATCCAACCAAAGGATGAAAATCTAAATGAGTGGTGTTTGTGCCATACTAAATGATGCCAGTTATTCAAAGATTCATTCCTGTAAAGAAAATTATGATAAGAGCTATAGGAATTATCCTTCCCATCACCCCAAGTCAGGCAGCACGTAGCATTAGAAGCTATAGAAATATCGAAAAACAGATGCAGAAGAGAAGCAGAGAACTGTGAAGGTAGATTCCAACCATACTCATTTAAAATAACAGAAGTCCTAGCAATGTCAGGGAAGTGATTAAGGATTTCTTGCACACAAGGAACTTCATGAAGTTGAGAGCCTTTAAACCAATGCTCCCAGTAAAGCGAGATGGGAATCTTGTTTGAAATGATAAATTTAAAATTATTCTTTGCATCATTGGTAACCTTACATACATTTTTCCAGAAAGAGGAAGACTTCACCGCAGGAGGTTTCCATGGTGAAACATATTTATGAAATACCCACGTAGTGAGGGGGCTGTTGTGATTGTATAATCTCTTAATAAGAGAGCAGAGATAACTGAATTGCACATAATGGAGAGAAGGGAGACCAAACCCCCCATAAGCTTTAGGCTTGCATGTTTTCTTCCAGGAAATGGGGTGCAATTTACGTGTAGTAGTATCTCCAAAGTAAAGAAACTTAGTACCGAGTGTCTCAATTTGCTTAATGATGGTTTTGGGTATAATGGACCCACTGATCCAATAAGCGATTGTGTTAGATAGTGAACCACAAAAATTGTAATCTACCAGTAAAAGAGAGAGCTTTCGCTTTCCATCCAGAGAGTTTGTGAGTAAAAATTTCCATTAACTTAAAGAAATCAAAGAGCTTAGGATTGTAAGGGGATATCAAAATCCCAAGGTAAGAAATAAAAGTGGAGATGTAGGGTATATTAAGGATAGAACTGATTAGATTGGCATTATGATAGTTATTGGGTAAGATGAGAGAACTTTTCCCAAAGTTAACCTCAAGCCTGAAGCCACATAAAATTAACTTCTCAATCAATCGACAAAGAATCTCACAGTTGTGAATCTCAGCCTTTCAAAATATAAGGAGGTCATCAGCATACATAAGATGGGAGAATCTATTGCCATCCACCAGAGGGGCCTCAATCATAGCTTCATTATCCAAGAGACAAGAAAAAGAATCCATGACAATACAAAAAAGATAAGGACTTAAAGGGAAGCTCTTCCTAAGACCAACAGAGGAGGGGAAGAAACCTTAAAGAGCACCATCAATGCAAATAGAGAACCATACATCATTAATACAAGCACTAATCCACTTGATAAATAAGTGAGGGAAGCCTTTCTGAATCATCCTAGCAATAAGAAATTCCCTGGATACACTATTAAAAGCTTTTTTTATATCTAGTTTGGCACATAACAGCTTGAACTTGGTAGAATTCCTAGAGTGGTAAATGATCTCATTAGCGAGAATAACATTATCAGTGGATATCCTTTTATAAATAAATCCAATTTGATTCCCTTGGATGATAAGAGGCATAATAGATTTCATCCTAGCAGCTAAAATTTTTGTTATAATTTTATAAGTGGTATTGCATAGTGAGATAGGCCTGAAGTCTAAGATAGCTTCTGTATGATTAGTTTTAGGAATGAGTGTAATGGAAGTGGCCTTAGCAGCACGAGGAATGTAAGCATTATGGTAAAAATATTTCACAGCTTTGCATATCATAGGATCGGTCACAATCCAAGTGGATTTGAAGAACTCAAAGTTGAATCCATCCGGGCCTGGAGTAGAGTTAGAAGCTCCAGAGAAAACAACCTTTTTAATTTCAGCATCTGTAAAAGGAATGTTAAGAGATAATATACACTTAGGAGGGATAACATTACCCACCAAGAATCAAAGGATATCAAAAGACAGTCGAATAAAAGGATTGTAAAGTCCTTGGAAATTAGAGATTGTGTCACTAGCTGCATCGGAGAAGAAGAAGGATGAGTTGGATATGGCAAGGGAGATGACAATTCTCCGATAATTCCTTCTGAGGTGAATCTTTGAATATAGAAATTTAAGATCATCTTCTCCCTGAGAAATCCATTTGATTTTATCCCTTTGAGAAATCCAAGAGAACCACTGAGAAGAAGCATCAGCCACTTGGATATTAATGTTTTTAAGTGCCAAGGAGATATACTCATTGTTGAAATCCTGATTTAACAACCTAAGGCACTCTTCTTGCTTCCTATGAAGAGAATCCATATAAACAGCTACTAAAATAGAGCATGCCCAATTCTTACATTTAATATCTGCTTTGAGTTATTTGAGCATGGAGGAAAGGGTGGCAAAAGGTTGTCCCCTATAACTCACAGAGAAGTTAGTGAGGAGTAAGAACCAAAACTGTTCTGATTTAGCCCAATAATTCTTAAATAGAAATCTGTGCTGAGAGGAAATCTATCACCCAGCAATAGAATAATGGGACTATGATCTGAGCAATAAGGTGTTTAGATAACATAGTGAGCGTTGGGAAAAGTGGACATCCATTCATCATTTACTAACATGCGGTCTAGCGTAATGTGAATGGGATTCATAATTCTCTGATTGTGCCAGGTGTAGGAGAGCCCCACCGAAGCCAGGTCATGGAGGTTAGCATAAAAAATGAGACTATTAAAATAAAAAAGGTGATTTTGGTGTAGAACATTTCCACCCAACTTGTCGGAAGGGTAACGACAACAGTTAAAATCCCGCATAATAATCCAAGGGGTACCCCCAGGGGTTCAGATGGCCTTAATCTCTTCCCAAAGAACTTTTCTTTCCTCCTGATTATTGGAGGCATATACAACAGACAGTAAAAAAGGTATATTCATCCCATAAAGAATGGTACCGACAATCATTTGAGAGGAGATAAATGAGGGCTTAAAAAGAAGCCTATCAGCAATCCATTTCAACCAAATTCTTCCATGATTGGAGAAATGGAAATTATTACAACTATCCTTGAAATCAAACACCCAGTGTTTGTTGCAAAATATGTGTTGACGAGAGAAGAGAGTTGAATTCTATTTTTAAGAATACAAATCATATCCAGTCCAAGGGATTGGACCAAGCTTTTGTAGTTAAACACTTTATCAGAGGAACAAAATCCTATGATATTCCAAGAAGCTGTTGAGGGATTATCATTTAGATTTGGATGTAGGTGTGGGATGCTTTTTGGATCCTTTTCCCCTAGTAGATTTGGGTAAGGTGTTGATGGGTATTTTAGAGTTAGTGTGATGTGGAGGTTCAAATGAAGGGGTGGGAGATTCTGGATGAGAGTTTACAAGTGCCAGGGGGATTGTTTCCTTGGTCTTCACAATTTTGGAGTGTGGTAAATTGGTTTTTTGTTGAAATGATAGGTGTATTCAAAGAAGTAGATGGCTCAGGTTCCAAATGTCCAAGGCATTCATCAGTGGGTGAGTTGAGATTAGGAATATAGGAGTTGTGTGAGAGAGTGGGCACAATAAGAAAGGGGATGGATTTGAGTGAAGTGATGCAGGATGAAGAGGCGGTCATAGAAATCAGTTCAGAGACCTGCGACGTAAGGGAAATGGTAGTGGTGGTATACTGGGTGCTTGGGATAATGACTTGAGTGGGAAAAAAAGCCAGTGAAGAATTGCCTGAAGGCTCAGAAATGGTAGAGGTAGTGATAGGGCTATGGGTTTGTGCAGCAACGCCATTAGTAAAAGGTCGAACACTAGGAGCATGCAGGAGGAGTTCTTCCTACGAGAGTGGCAAGAGGTGCTGCAACCTCTATGAGGCTGTAGGTCCTATTGTTGAGATTGAGGGTTTGAGGGGCAGAGTGTGGAAGGATGGGCCAAGGAGTTGCAAGTGGAACAAGGGGTGGGCTTCCATTCGCATTGGATTTTGAGATAAATTACAGCATCTTCAATGGAGATGGGAACGGTCTCCAGAAAAGAAGAGGATATGGAAACTTGGATACATATCCTGGCATAGGTAAGCCTAGATTTTGTAGTAGTTAACGCATCTACAGTGATAGGAATACCAATTTTTTAAGCTATTTTGGAAATGCCTTCAGTGTTCCAACAAATAAGTGGTAGATCATGGATCCTTACCAAAATTGGGACCGACGAGAAATTCTCTCTGGTGGGATGAAAAGTTTTAGACCATTTTTGGAAGACAAAAGGCTTACCATGAAAAACCCAAGCACCTTTGGACCAAACCATATCATAATCTTCAGTGTTGGAAAATTTAAAGAGAAAAAATCCATCACTTAGGGCTATAAGTTGGAATGTACCTTTGAGTTTCCAAATCCTCTTGGAAGTAGATAGCAGAGCTTCATAATAGGAGCGCTTACCGATAGAGTACCTGACAAGAGAGAGCTTCCATTCATAGGCAGCAACATCGGTGAAATCCTTATTGAAGGGAACTATTTCCTCGGGGGTATCAATGAGGGAGACAGGGAGGGAATCTGTCGATGGTTCGGGGATGGCAACATTATTAGACCAGAGATGTTCTAGGGCGAGTGGAGCAGTGGGGTATGTAGAGGAAGAGGGAACAAATGGAGGAAAGGATTGAGGGGAAATGGAGTCCATGGATGGATAAGTGTGGAGGCCCACCGGCAAAGGCCGATGGCCAGCCAAGAGGAAGACGGAGGGCAAAATAGGGAGGCAGGGCAGGGAAGCTAGGGCATCCCTGAGCTAGAAAAATAAATAATGAAATAAATTAGGAAGTAAATTTAGTAGCATTTTTATCAAAGTTTTGAAAATCAGACCCGACATCGAACCGGAAGAATGAGTGAACTATGGTTCGATAGATTCGACAAGTATCGAACTGAGGTCGAACCAGATAACGTAACAAAGAATATTATTATTATTAAAATTTAATAAAATTAATATAATAATATAAGAATATAATCCTAAACCTTATAATTCTAAGAATTTAAATCCATAATACTATGATAATCTAATTAAACAATTTTGAGAAAAACTAAGGTGGCATTTGCACAAACATCATGGGTGCATTAAGCTGCTTCTTGAGCATCATTCAGGGTTGACTCCAAGGAACTTTTCTAGCAAAGTTAAGATCACAAATTATTATTTTGCATCTTATAAATTTTTCTATAAGAAAGAAAAAAGTTTTTATTCAGAGGAATGCTTTGAACAGGAAAAAACTATCTGGTGGAAGTTGACTTTAGAACATAGTCAAATGATAAAGATAAAGATTTTTACTTGCATTTATATCAATAAATATTATAGGAGAAGGCGTAAATTATAAAATTGGAGAACAAACAATGGAATCAAAATAAAACATAATATGATTATACCAAAATTGAATAAATCTAATAAATGAATAGTTAGAAAACCTTATGTAAATTCTTCAAAAGTTTCTCAAACTCAACAACATTCTTATTTGAGATAAATTTATAAAATATAGAATCAACTTTACAAAATGCGGAAGATAAAATATAAACATATTTTACATACCTCCAGTCATTGATATTTGATCATATTCTTCAATAATTTGGAAAATGTTTAAACCTTTTCTCTCCCAATATGATGGTGTAGGTTTCTTTTTAGAAGTGCTTAGAGAGAAAGACTTAGGAATCCAAAATATATAAAAAATTTGAATTAATTGTTACCCATCATAGCAATAAAAAAAATTTAGTTTCAAAAGGTGAATTTAAAACTAAAAAACAGTCAGTATTCATTTTTTAATTTAAAATTGAATAACGGTCATTTCAAATTCTGAATTAAATTGAAATTGATTAAGTAATTTGGACCATTAATGATAGGTTTTTTAACAGTCTCCCACTTGGACCAAATATTTCATCACAAATAAAATAAGAAATTAAAATAATGAATCATGATTATAGGTCCTCTAAGTGCGAGTATTATCTCCCATGCATCATAATAATTATATCTCTTATATTTTTATTTATTTAACGTAATGAATAACCCTTATGTTTATTCTAGGTCCAACTTAAAGATATTTATCATTACATAAATGTGCACACATAAATAACTAGAACATAAAAAAACATCATAACTATATTCATTTTACAATGAATTTAACTAAAGTAACTAAAACCCATACTGTACAAATGATCCTTAAATTTATGTGGTGGCATGCCTTAAGTTAAAGTATTTGCTATCATCAATTTATATAACCACTGTATTTTCCTTAGCACGTTATTTTATGGCTAAATACTTAATGTCAATAGGCTTGCTTCGACTACTGCTTTGTTATTCTTAGCCAAAAATACTATAGTTGAATCACAATATATCTTCAATGGCCCAAATATTGATCAAATTAAAAGTTTTAGTCCAAATATAAAACTCTTCAGCCATACATCATGTGATGTGGCCTCAAAACAAGACATAAACTCAGCCTCTATAGTGGAACTAGTAGTCAAAGTCTACTTGGCACTCCTCTAAGACACAGCTCCACCGAAAAATATAAATATGTATCCAAAAGTTGATTTTAGGGAATCAACACAACCAACAAAGTTGAAATATGAATAGCCAATCACTTCCAAACTATTAGTCCACCTATACATGAGCATGTAATCTTTGGTAGCTTGGAGATACCTTAACAATTTATTTGCAGCTCGCTAGTGATACATGTTTGGATTACTCTGATATCTTCCTAACATCCCTACTACAAAAGTTATGTTAGGTCTTATGTAAACCTGAGCATACATTAGGCTACCAAAAACAGATGTATATGAAATATTTCTCATCTCCTCTCTTTTAAAACCATTTTTCTTGCATTAACTCAAACGAAATCTATTCCCTTTAATAATGGGAACTATGCATGGTGAACAATCATTTAATTCTAAATATCTCCAAAATTTTATTGGTATAAGTCTCTTGATATAAACCTAAAATTACCTTGAAGTCTATCTCTTTGTATTTTAATGCCAATAACATAAAAGGAATCACAAATTTCTTTTATATCAAAATTTTCTGGGAGAAATTGTTTCACCTCAAATAATAAGGTTTTATCATTAGTTGCAAGTAAAATATCATCTCTATGTAGAATTAGAAAATAAAATTTTCTCCCACTGATCTTCTAGTACATATATTGATCCATGATATTTTTTACAAAACCAAATGAAGATATTACATCACGGAATTTTAAATACCATTGATGAGAGGTTTGTTTCAATCAATATATAGACTTCCTAAGCTTGCACACCAAATGCTCACTTTCACTAGAGGAAAATCTTTTTGGTTATTTCATGTAAACCTCTTCCTCTAGTGTTCCATTTAAAAATATAATTTTTCACATCCATTTGTTGCAGCTCTAAATCAAAATGCACAACAAGTGCCATGATAATTATGAACAAATCCTTTTTAAATATAGGAGAAAATGTCTCTTTGTAATAAATCCCTTTTTGTTGAGTGAATCTTTTAGCAATAAGTCTTGCATTATATCTTTCTATGTTACCAAATGATTCTCTTTTTGGCTTAAAGACCTATTTACACCCTATGGCTTTTTTGCATTATTAGGCAACATAACAAAATCCTAGACTTCATTATGTGCCAATGAATTCATCTCATCTTTCATGGCATCATACCATAAATCAGATTCTCTATAACTCATGGCATATGAAAATGTTTTAAAATCATTTTTAGCTCCAATATTATAGTCCAACTCTTGAAGATATACAATATAATCACTAGGAATTGCTGCGTTTTTCCCTAATATACTTTCTTAATGTCATAACAACCTCCTTTTGTGGAGTTGGTTGTTCAAGTATATCTACTTTTTCATTAGCAACTTGTAGAATATATATTAATGGATGTATAATACCCATTTGGACTTTAGGAGTGTTATGGGTAATAATTAACCTGTCACTTGAAATAGAAGTTTGTGTATTTATATGTTCCTTTTTTAGGAACTAAGCTTTGTAATTGATCACTCCTACTACTCAAATCATTCTAAAATTTTTTGAATTTATTGATTTCATAATTTTAGTGCTATTAGATGGACAATAAAATCTATAACCCTTAGACTTCTAAGCATATCCAATAAAATATCCACTAACCATCCTTGGGTCTAACTTTTTCTTTTGTGAATTAAAAATTCTCAATTTACATGAACATCCCCATACCTGTACATGTTATAAACTTGGTTTCCAACCTTTCCATAACTGAAAAGGAGTTTTAGGAACAACCTTAATTAGTTGGAACCCTATTTGTTATATACACTGCTATCTTGAGAGCTTCAGTCCATAAGAATTTAGGTAGTTTAGAACTACTAATCATGCTCCTAACCATATCCATCAATGTTCCTTTCCTTCTATCAGCTACATCATTCTGATCAGGTGAGCCAGGGAAAGTATATTGGGTAACAATCCAATTTTCTTGAAGGAACTTTGCAAATGAACCAAGCATTTGTCCATCCTCAATATATCTTCCATAACATTCATCACCTTTATCCAATCTCACAATTTTAATTTGTTTTACATATTATTTCTCTATTTTATCCTTAAAAATCCTAAAGGCTTAGTGTTTCATTTTTATTTTGAAGCAAATAGAGATGCATATATCACTAGTAATCATAAATAAAGGTGATGAAATATTTTGGATCATGAAAATCAATATACGAACAACAAATATATGTATGTATGATCTCTAATATGTTTGTACTCCTCTTGGTACCTTTCTTTGACTTATTAGTTTACTTACCCTTAATACAACCTATACAAGTATCATAATTAGTGGATTCCAAAGTATTAAGTACTCCATCATTCACCAATCTTTTAAACCTATTTATGGATATATGTTATAATCTCCAGTGCCACAACACATCTTTTGATACCAGTTTGAACATGCATTATGTTATGAGTAGAGCTATTTTGCAAATTAATATAGAAAGGACAATAAGACAAAATATAATTTCTAACAAGTTTAGATTTATAATATAAATCAATAGAAGTTTTTGAAAAGTTAAAGGTATAACCAAAAGATACAAATTTGAAAATTGAAATTCAATTCCTCAAAAAAACTAGGCACATAAAAGGCCTTTTCTAATTCTAAAATAAAACCAATACAAAGTACTAAATAGCATATTGCAATAGCTTCAACATATGAGCTCATTTTATTTCTTGAATAAATGTATTACTCATTTCCCACTAGTTTCCTTAGATTTTGCATACCCTGTAAAGTATTACAAATATAAATTGTAGATCCTAAATCAATCCACTATGTGTTACAAATAATATTAGCCATATTAAATTCATACCAAACAAATGAGATTATTTTACCTTACTTATCAAGCTAATTTTTGAATTTGATGCAATTCTTCTTCAGGTGCCCCTTCTTTTTTACAGAAAAAACACTTTGATTCTTTATGGATGTTAGTTTGGGGTGGTATATTACCTTTTCCTTTCTTCTTGGCATAACTCCAGTCCATTTTATGTGTATCTAAAACATTTCAATTTCACTCATTTCCATAACCAACCTTTTCTCCTCTTGAACACACAAGGTCATAAGTTCATTAATTGACCACTTATATTTATATGTGTTATATGATATTTTCAAAGGACCATATTGTTGTGGAAGTGTGTTCAGAATATAGTGCACCAAAAAAGACTCAGACATATCAACCTCAAGTGTCTTAAGTTGAGCTGCAATGTCTCACCTTTGCATTATGTGCTCTCGGACAATTTTAATTCCATTTAGCTTCAAGGATGAAAACATCATAATGAGGGAACTAGCAAGAGCTTTTTCTAAAGTGTTGAATTGTTTATCAATTGCCTTAATTAGCTCTCTAACATTGTCATATGGATCGACTGAACCACGAGTACTAAAAGATATTTATGTCTTTATAAACATCAAATTGAGCGATTAGATCGCTCCCAATGTTCATAAAGAGCAATTTCATCATGAGTGCTAGTATCTTTTGCTGCAGGTTATTCATCTTTCCTTGTAGCATAATCAATATCCATCCACCCTAAATGAAGGAGAATTCTCTCTTTCCACACTTTATAGCTATCATCATTTAATTCAAGAATATCACACTTAATGTTAGAGATATTCGTTGATTGCATGACTACATCAAGATAAATAATATATAATTGAAAACATGCTTATTTAGCATAAATATTGAGGCTAATAAACATAGATCTTGCTTTACCAATGTAAATCATGTATTTTAAAAAATCAATTAATCTATTGACATAAAACTTGCTTATGGGCTGAAGTTTTAATTCTATTTGATTCACTTAAGATTTTATAATAAAACTATCAAATTATATCCATTTTTAAATTCTTGTGGGTAAATTGGAAATATAATTTGATATTTTATTCTAATTAATTATATAAATATATTAAAAGTCCAGAGTAAAATTTAATTATATAATTTTCATAATTAAGGTTGTTGTGGATAATCCCTAATTATTCAAATTATATATAAATCACTTAAACATTAACTTTTATGTTTAAATTCTTTAGTTTTATCATATGTATAATTACAAAATTTATACATATGTAATTCAATATAATTAACCATAAATAAATACATTTAATTGCCTTTGAAATGAATATAAATCTAAAAATGAAATTTTCTAATATAAAATTTTGCAAATTTTTCCATAAGCAGTTTTAGCAAAAAGTAATAAAATTCACATTTACAAAATAGATTAATATAATAAAATTAAAATTGTATTCCAAATATTCTAATAATTTTAGATTTTATAAAATAATCCAAAATTAATTTAAAAAATCGAAATATCAAAGTAAGGGTTTTGAAAAAGCTCTGAAAACAAAAGTTAGAAAACTTTATGCCGATTATATAAAAGTTTCTCAAACTCAACAATATTTTGAATCGATATAAATTTATAAATATATAATCGACTATACAAAATGCAGAAGCTAAATTTATAAACATATTTTATATACCTTCGGCCATTGATATTTGAGCATGTTCTTCACTAATTTTGAAATTTTCTAAATCTTTTTTCTCTCAATATGATGGTGTAGGTTTCTTTTTCGAAGTGATTAGAAAGAAAGGCTTAGAGACCCAAAATATATAAAAACTTTGAATTAATTACTATCATTATAGCCATAAATAAAATTCAGTTTCAAAAGCTAAATTAAAAATTAAGAACATTTAGTTTGAATTTCTCAATTTAAAACTCAGTAATAGTCTTTTTGAACTCAAAATTAAACTGAAAACGGTCAAGTAATTTGGACCGTTAATGACATTATTTTAACAGGAAAAAGAAACTGCAGCTAAAAAAAACAAGGATTTTCTCGAACTAGGACGTATGGAGGTATTCTTCGGCTATGAGAGAAAACTCAAAACAGTGGCTATGGCTATACACAAATGACTGAACCCCAATGATGATGGAAGGTAACTGAAGCTCAATTTCAACCTTCTATGACTATATGCAAACGAAGACAGAAGAGGTGAAGAGTCGAACAGAGGAGCGATCGTGTCCTAGGAAACAAAGCAACTGTGTATGTGTATTGAGCATATTAGGGTTATATAAAATTCAAAATTCCTCAAGTTCAATGATTTTCGGCTATTCATTTTACAATCCACGACTCCTTTTACATGTGATTTTGGACCGTTTAATTCGTTCAAAACTGTTCGGTTCTCCGGATTTACATTTCAACCGACTGATTTTTCCAAATTTTTAATGGTTTGATGCTAGAGCATTTTATTTGGTCAACTAGACCGGTTAGCAGATAGGTTTCCTGGTTGAACCGGTCGATCTGATCTGATTTTAATAGCTATGAGTTTTATAATGTCCATATTATGATTAAGAGGGTATTTCATACATAACATTCAAAAGTATTATATTTACTTAATCTGCTATTTAGTTCATCCATATCATACAAAAGAAGAGGTGAGGACATTACGATGAAATCTCGTTAAGGAAGAATTGATTACCGACGAGTAAGACGATGTCTGCAAGTTCCTTGATAATGATGAAGATGAGAAGAAGCCTCAAGGACATCTTATTATGCGAGGCCATCAATAATACTGATGGGGTATGTAGCGGTCCCAAAACTATTAATAATGAAGTAGAGTTATGGAAGCTGGGATGGGATCTTGCCCAAGGTATCTTGCCCAAGGTAGGGCATCAACAGAAAGATATGCTATGATGAGTCAACTTCAGTTTTTTTTTTTTTTTGGAACGGGGTATCGGCCCGCTGCCATGTCGGCTTGTGATGCGCTTGGCGGTGTCCACTTATCTCTTTTAGTATTATTAAAATTTAAATAAAACTCTTTCTTTATATACATAAAGCGACGAAAAATCCAATATAGATAAGATGAGCATTAATTGCAAATAAATCATACAACTGAATTTGGCCCACACAGTTAGATAGCATTATGCTGTGAAGCTGAAGCGAAGCCAATGCACAACCAACTTATGCGCAAGAGACGGAGGAATTTATAGCAATCAATTTACAAATCATGTAAGTAAGAAAATACGTTTAAAGCAGTAGATCCAACCAGCTAAAACACTAAGGAGCAAACGTAGTACCAGCACTTTTGTGAGCTAGAAAAGACTAGGGGTGCAGATGAATTGAGCTTTCCACAGTCTAATGGTGGCTTAGCTCGATTATAACTTGTTCGTGATCATCATTTGATTAAGTAATCAAACAAGTTTAAAAAAAAATTATATACTCGATGATTAGGTAAGCAAGCTTAAATAGATATGTGTTCGGCTGGTTTATGCTCAAGAGCATCATCATTCAAAGCTCGTAAATAAGTTTAATACAGTGCTCAATAAGAAGCTTGATTCATATTTGTTTGGAACTAAATATATTTCTAAAGACTAGCTTAAAACTTTATTGGTATATTTTTCTCGTATTGTTTAGTTTTATTATGATATAATATTCTTATTTTCGAAAAAAATTAATTTCATTTTTTATGTTATATATAATTTTTCATTAGAATGAATTTATTCATGGAAAAGAGGTATTTGTTTGTGTTGGTTTGATTGTTTGTATGAAGTGCTCACGAACAAATTTATTTATAAGAAATTTTATTTTCTGAGCTCGCTTATTCATGTACGGGCTCATTTGGGTAGCTCAAAAATGTTTAGTAAATATGTTCACGAACTTGATCATTTGATAACTCGAAAACCATTCACTAGATATATTCGTGAACTAGATCATTTGATAGCTCAAAACACTAACTAGATATATTCACGAACATGCTCTTGGTAATTGTTTGTTACTTGGATCGATAAGATTCGTTTGTTAAGTTGATGAACATCTAGAAAATAAAGCTCATTAATAGATCGACAATGCTCATTTGTTTAAAACTTGATAAGCACAAAATGAACTGAATACGAACAAAACACAAACAAAATTAAAATATGAACAGACATCATTTCAAACGAACTAAGCTTCAACACAAACAAGAAAACTCGAATCGAGCTTGAACAAACTAATAATAAATGAGATCAAACATAAACAAGCACCTAATTGGCTTAGCTCGATTTGTTTGTAGCTCTATACAAGACAAGACAAACCAAAAGATGATGCATAAGAAAACAATTCAAAAAAGCAGTCAGAACATATAATTCAATACAAATATACAAGCTAAAAGAGAAAAAGGTTCAATCCCATGAGCATTGGTTAGCCAAGTCCAAAGAGGAATCGAATAGTAAAGCATAAGCTGCAACCAAAGTCCCCTAACAATAACCAAAACTAATTATCCAAACAGTAGATCTACAATCATATTTCAACTAATTGAATAATAACTTCAATTCAATTGAGCATTTTTCTTTAAATTTCAAACTGCGAAGTTTAGAAGCCATAGGTGATTTAATTTTAATTGTCATCCCCATTCTAGAGAATGTTGAATCCAAAACTATTTATAGGTGATATCCAACGATCTTAAGAGATTAAAATCCAAAGACCTGTGGTAGAAGGAATCCATAGGTGTTTCAATTAAGGCATTTAGTTTGGCCATAAGTTTGCTGAAATCATTATTCAAATAGAGATAGAAAACAAGAGAGCGAGCATGAGAGAGAGAGAGAGAGTGTATGTGTGTGTGTGCGCGCATGAGCATGTGAAATAGAGATAAAGGAATATAGAGTGAGAGAGAAACAAAGAAAGATGAGATGGGAGAGTTCAAGAGAGAGTAAGAGAGAGAGCAAGAGCGAGGTAGAGAAACAAAGTTAGAGAGAGAGAGAGAGAGAGAGAGAGAGAGAGAGAGAGAGAGAGAGAGAGAGATGGATGGAGGGAGAGATAAGATGGAGAGAAAAAGAAAGTGATAAGAAGGGAGATATATTGGATGTACGAGAGAGCAAAATAGAAATAGAGAAAGATATATTTAGATATATAGTTCTATTATGATAAATTGATTTTTTTATAGTGTATATCTTTGGTGTTGTATAACAAAACTCATTAACTTTTACAGATTTACTTTATTTTAGGATTATTAATTCAACATTTGTATGACTATCCAAGAGAAGAGATATTAGATATATAATAGATTGTTGCCATGATAAAAAAAAAAATTGACAAATGAATTATTGAGGAAGTTGATAATTTTATTTACGTCGCATGACAACTACGTTCATTTAAGACGTACATAATGTTTAGATGTACATGCTTGAAGCACCAAAATCAAGCTTTTATTAAGCCTGATGATGTTAAGGTTAATTTATATCATAGTGAATTTATTCCAGAATATTGTTTTGAACCTCACTTGGTGAGTACGAGCCACATAGAGATACTCATGCCAATTCATCCAAAATTTCTAAAATAATGGACGAAGTTCAAATTAATAGACTGTATGAAGAACTTATTTTTTATGCAACTGGTCTGAATTTAAGATCACACATGGAAGAGCCACCAAAAGTAGAAACAAAGAAATTTTTTGAATTAGTATATATTGCTCAAAAACTAATTTAGGTTGGCTGTGCAACTCATTCATAAACATATGTTGATGTTAGGATGCTTAATATCAAAATTGAATTTAATATCTTATGACAGAACTTTAATGACTTCATTTATCTTCTAAAGGAAATGAATTTAGCAGACAATTTAATCATCATATATGTATATTAAACAAAGGATTTAGTATCAAAATTTGGTCTAACCGTTATAAAAATTGAATGTTGTATGAATGGTTATATGTTGTATTATAAGAATGATGCAACAAAAGTTTACTATTGTACTTGTAATGTGTCGAGGTTTAAACCAAAATCAGAGAAATAACATAGTTAGAAGAAAGACATTCCATATTCTTGGTTATTTTATTTATCAATTATTCCAAGACTTCAGCAGATCATATGAATTGGCATAGGAGAAATTAGCTCATAGTGGCATTCTTTCTCATCCATATGATGTTATAGCATGGAAATACTTTGATCAGACACATGCTTCATTCATTGTCGAGCCACGTAACATAAAGTTAGGATTATGTGCTGATGGTTTCACTCCATGCAGTCAAGAAGCTTCACCTTACTCTTGTTGGCAATTTATATTAACGTCGTATAACCTTCCACTAGAGATGTGCATGACTACCATGTACATGTTCTTGACACTTATAATACTAGGACCACATAATCCAAAAGAAAAAAATTGATATGTTTTCACAACCATTAATTGATGACATCAAGTTATTATGGGAAGTGGATAATTCAACGAGCTCTTCTTATGAGTTTGAGGAAGAAAGTGAAGATAACTTAAAGAGCACTGAAAGCATTTTTTATTCAGAATAGTTCTTGTAGCTTAAGTTCCAAAATTTATTTTAGTTTGGTTAATATTGTACATATAAAATTTGTAACCAAAGGCATATTTAACTAGAACAAGTTGGTTATATAGAAAATTTATTTCAATTTTTATTTCTAATTATGCAAATTTTTATATCTGTTACAACTTTATTTTTTATTATACCTATTTGTTAGAGTTGTAAACTTCAATTATTGTAATTTAATTATGAAAATCTTTATATTTTTTACAACTTCATGAAATATGAATTAATTTCTTTTTTTCATTATAGATGGCTTTAGGTGATGAGCCTTCTTGTAGATCTATGTCATCAATGTTTGGTCGTTGAAAGAAGTTGACCTTTAGACTAACTAAGTCTAAACCAAGTGAGTAGGGGCAGGGGCAGAGAATTTCACTAGTGATAAGAGTGAAACCACTAGGGAGTTTCCATTATTCCCCCACTAAATAGGGTCAGGAATAGACATTTTCACCTATGCTTAGAGCACTACCCAATTTTGGGTACTTTCCATCTCTTATTTCTGCTAGTTCTCTATTTTTATATGTAGATCCAACACAACCAACTCCCTTCTATCCATATTACCTCTTACCACCTTCTCAAACTGGTCTATCAAACTACCCCTATCCTCTTTAACATCAGCCATACTTTTTACCCAACTCATGTATAACCACAATAGGATGGACCATCAATAAAAGCAGAGATTAGAGAGCTGAGGAGCCTGCAACATTAGAGGATAAGCTTGTCTACATTAAACCAGATAGCAATACATAAGTTCATTTTATTATTAAATTTAAATTTTGACATGTTATATTTTTTTATAGTTTATGCAGGTTTAATCCCACTAAGCATGCTACCCACAAGATTTGATATATAATACATAGTAGATATGATGCTCCTTACTTGCATTGGAAGTAAATTCCAAAGGAAGTTAGAGATATAAGGTTTAGAGAATTTTAGGTATATAATTTTGACATTACTTAATATTTGTGATTATTTTTATATTAATATTTTATTGTGTCAAAATTATACCAAAAAAAAAAAAGATTGTTGTATAAACATATTGTAAGGATTAGAACCAATTTTGGAAGAAGAGGCTCTACTCATCTTAGGGATATGTTCATAGATATTAGAAGGTCTGGGGAGCATCTATTATGGCTTGGAGAGAGCATGTGGGGTGATTTGATTAGATCATGGGCTATCCATAAGTTCACCAAGTTGAGAGAATAGAACAAGCATAATAGAGCATCCAACTCTAGAGATTTAAGAAGCTCTCTTCATATGGGTGGTTCAGTGCCTCATTCTGAGCATATATGGTGACTGGTAAATGATGATTTTATTTAAACAAATATATATATATATATATATTATTTTAACAATGCTTTTTATTAGAGGTTCTTGGTTGGAAACCAACACAGTTAGAGTTGCATACACATACTCAACAACGTTTGGCTGATTGTTTGCGGGTTGATAAAAAGGAAAAAAATAGCTCATATTAGTAACAATTTTTGAGTAGTCATCTTGCAAATAGAAATGGATTTTTATGAATTTAGTTTCTCACATGATAATTATGTATGACTTTAGAAGGGTCAGAAATCTTCTAATGAGGGATCATCTTCTGGATCAATGCAGTACTCTTAGTACCACACATGGTTAAATATTATTGGAGGGAGACAAAAAGGGAGGGTTTATGGAGTAGGTTCATAGGCGTATGCATATGAGAGTAATATATCTACCTCAATATCTTTTGGTAATAGTGGAATTGTTGATATCATTAGTTAGAGGGTTACTGCTATCACCGAGCAGATAGAGGAGATGAAATAGACACAAGCCAATATACTGACATAGCACACTAAGATGCATGCAAAGTTGCAATCATATCTAAGCCAAAAAGGAAAGAAAAATGATCAGCAACTTGAGCATGAATTAGAGGGGAACGAGGAGATGGGAGATTATTAGATAGTTTAATGTTCAAGTTATTGCATTTGTTTGGTGGTGAACATATTATTGTGTTTTGGATAAATTATTATTATTCTAGTTATTTGGAATACTTATCATAACAATTTAAATGTTTTGAAGTTGTTGATGTTAAGCGATTACATTTTTTTGTTATTGAACTTATATTTTGAACTATTTACTTATGTTTTGAACATCAATATTATATGATAATAAATTTTGCTGTGTATTCATTCATTAACTGTTGCAGATTTTGATTGTCGAATATGCATGTACATTAATAAGGGGATATCATTTTTTTTGCTCATCCTTTAGGTTTTCGACGACCTACCGGAGGCCAAAACCATCAAAAAACTTTGATACAACACAATAATTTAAGAACTGATGGAAAAAAATTGTTAAAACAATTATGGCGGTCAATGGCGTTTGAGCATCGATTCCCTCAAGTAACCACCAAAAATTTCTAGCAGTGATTCATCATCATTCATTGCTTCCCTCGTTAGCACACCTTGACACAAAATCAAAGGTAAGCAACTAGAAATCCGCCAAAAAAAAAAAATTTCAGTAGATAAACTACCGCCAAATTCTATTTCGTATTCAACTTTTACTAGCAAAAAATTTTTTGTCAAAAATGCAAAAATCCACCATAAATTTTCTATAGTGAAGGAGGTTTTCCTGTAGTGTAATATATTTTTATACTAACATAATCATGCATATGTTGACCTCATTTCTATTTGAGGTCACTAGGACCTACCTATGTTCCTTTCTGGTGACCTAATAATTGGAAGATATCCACTTCTCAATTATCTACATCCTAGTCAAAACCAAATCCAATTCAACTATCCAATCCAATCTCAATATCACTTTCAACCAACTTTCAATCAACCTTTAATCATATATAATCAATCATAACCATTAATTTGATTTTCATTGATGTGGGTAATTCAAACTGAACTAGTCAACTCCAAAATCCAATCCTAATCCAACAGTTTAAATAAAATCCTAGGGGCCCATGTCCTGAAACACTTTATGGGTGAACTTTCTGTCACTTGGAAACCCAGTCAAATGACCTATGATTTAGGGTCTATAATTTTCCTTTTGTTTAGATATGTCTCTAAGACCAACCCAACAAATTTGAACTCATTCTGAGGTGCCTTGCCCCAGAACTAGATTGATTTTTAAGGCTGTAAAACTATCAAATATTTACAACTATACCAATGGACTTGCCATTCAATGAAATTTGACCTTGAGATTCCTCCCAAACCTCCCAAACTTATCCATGACTTTGGTTGTGACTTACTAACCAATAACCTACACTTTGTTAGACCCAGTTTGACCTAGGGTTGATTAGGGGTCAAAATGAACAAAATTCCCTTTAAAGTGGTTTTTGGTCTTTTCCCCAAAATTCAACATGGCCTTCCTATATCAACCTTCAAAACATATCCCAATGGATCCTAAATATTAATAGGAACACATTAGATACAAACCCATGCTTAGGTTTGACCTTGTTGACTAAGCTAACCATGATTGACCAAAGTAACCCTTTAGGGTTTAAACACCCATTTCAAATCAAATGACCTCCCCTTGATTTGAAACAATCTCCATTGTGTTCATATGATAAATTTGAACTCAATGGACTCAACCCTTGACCATTGGTCAACTTGGTTGACCAAGTCAACCAAGTTTGACCAAATCTTCCATACACTTCCACCCTTTCAAACCTTTTGACCAAGACTTCTCCAAATCTATTAAAACCCATGGGGTGACCCATTGGGTCCTTAAGAGAACCCTCTTGAGGACCCAAGACTTGGACCTACTTGGGTTAGCCATTTGGCTTGACCCAAGTGTTGTAATAGAGGTTCCCCATGATCCAAATTCCAACCCAAGCCTAATTAGATCAAACCAATTGTGGCATTAGGTACCCCATGACCTAATGAACCTTCTGTAGTTGGCCCAGTCATTGGTTCAACTTGGGTTAGGAATTTAGCTAACCCAAAGTGGTCAAAACCACTATGGCTTGAGCCATTTCCCAACCTAGCCCCCACCTAGCCAAATCAATACCTCCACTAGGTGGCCCTAGGTCCAACATACCTACCCTAGTAAGCCCCACCCTAGCCAAATCAATACCTCCACTAGGTGGCTCTGGGAAGATGTCACCTTCCATCTGGAATCCATCCAGCCGTCCACCATTTCCATTAGTGTCGTTCAAGGCAACAGGAGATAATTTAATAGGGAACTTCCTCCCAGGCCTCCCCAATTTGATTCCAAGATTTTTAAAATACTCCCTAGAGCTCCCTGAGCATTTTCCTTTTGATTCCCAACTTCCTAGCCCTTTGTGACTAGTGGTTCACGCAAGCTCCGCAAAACCCATCCACATCCCTCTCGAAGTCCCATCTATGACCATCCTCTGATCTCATTGTCTAAAGGATAAGTCTTCCCCTTCATCAAGTCAAGCTTCCTATAAGAAAAACCTATTCGTTGGGGCTTTCTCCATGCTAAAATTACTTTCTCGAGCTCCTAATTAGGTAGTGTCGGTCTAGTGTGAAACAAACTATCAACCCACTAGAATCCGACCGTTGGATTGACGGTTTGTAGTCTCTCGATCCTTCCTATGAAATTTTGAAGGAGTTCGCTGATGGGATCTCTTAGATCACATCGGAGAACATCTACAACTTTGGATTTATATGGGAGGTTGAATAGATAATCCTAACTGTTTATTTCAATAAACAACTCGGATTATATCCCATGGTTCTTGAGGCCATTTGATTGCATTCGTTCAATCTTCCATCCAATAGCCAGGGTTTAATTAGTGTTATCAAGTTAGTCGCTAATCTCTGCCCCACCATTCGAGATGCATCGTGTGGAAAGCGTGTGACTAACTAGTTAATTTTGTATTTACTTTCACAAAAAAAATCAAGAAAACTTTAAATAATCATATCACCCAATCAACTTCGTCAATTTAGGTGTTCTTAAGCTCTTTGGAAAGATCTCAGGGAGATCTTAAAAAGCTCTATGGTCTCAAGCTCTGATTCTGCATGAACCTTAGTGAATTTCAATAACTATCCTAGGGCATTTTATTGAATTAATTCTCTTAATTTTGAACACATCTTAGCTTGATACCTTGGGAAGTTAAATTTTGGAATGTATCTAGCATGTTAGAATTTTCCTTCCCTTGTTTGAATTATTTAAGTGCAAGTTTGAGCTAAATTGAATTTAGGGGTTATGGTTTGACCCCAAATTCAACTTAGCCTAATGATCTATTCAATAAGAGTTAGGATGTGAAAGTTTATGTACAATTTGAGCCTATGATAAGGAGCTTAGAGCCATTGATTACACCCTCTTCCAAGCCTAGGATAGCATCTTAGGAATTTTCTAAGGTAATCTAGTGGTTTGATTAACCACCTTAGGGGATCTATCTTGGGCAAAATTTTAGTGGGCTTGGGCCTTGAGATAAAGTGATCTCATGGCCCAAGTTTAACTGGATTTAGTGTCCATTTGGTCCACCAATCCCCTCCTAGATTTGGCCTAGATCACTAATTAAATCATACTTAAATCATATTAAATCATAAAAATTTATATAAGGCCTCTAATTACTCAAAATTGAACCCTTAAACTATGAAAAATAAAAGCCCCATCAGATAACCTTTAACTTAACTTTAATTTAATTTTTAAGAAAAATTGACAATTAATTATTTTAATAATTAAAAATATTAAAAAATTCCAAAACATTCCTAAATGCTTAAAAACTTCCCCTTAGGTCATTCCTAACCTTTTGGGGTGATTGTAAGACGTTTGAAATTGATTAGGATCCATATCTGAAAATGCCCTTAATTAAGCAATTTTAGAAAATCTAAAAATATCCAAACTTTGAAAAGTCCTAAATAATTCTAGAAAAATCTAATTAAAGAAAACTCAAATCCATTCAATTCTAATTAAAATTAGTTATTTTTTAAAAATGTCAAACCTCTAAAATTAAATCAAAGTGAAAAAGTCAACACTCCGATCAATTATAGCTCAAAACTTGGTCCAAAATTTAAAAATTCATAACTTAATATAAATTCACAAATGAGCAAACTCAAAGCCTAATTACTTATATTAAGGTATAATATTTGAGAAAAATATTAAAAATTTAAAAATCACTTTAATTATAAAAGTCAACATTTAACCCCTTAATTTAACACATTTAAATAGTTCAAATAATCCTAAGATTTTCAAAATCCAATAATTCATTAAAGATTCCAGAAATTATTAATATAATTATCCAAACCATTAATCAATGCACTTAATCAAAATTCATTAACCCTTTACCTCCAACCAACTAATTTAACTTAAGCAACCCCATTTACCCAATTGAGTAACCCAATCTTACGAGGCTATTAGCTTCACCCCAATGAAGGTGAAATATATTTCATGACCTCGGTCAGCAACAAAGGTAGAACTCATTTAACTCTTTAAAATATACCTATATTAAGTTGTAATTCATTAATATTTAAACTCAAATATAAAGTTCCCCTTTGACCTTTAACAAACCCAAATACTAGATAACTTCAACAAATTACCCAGCTTAGGATCTAACCCATCCACACAACCTACCTCACACACTTTAGATGATTTACTAGGATAACTAACTCTAGTCTAGGCTAGGCAGGTGTTTACTTTTACCATTGTGTTCTGATTTTTTTGAGTTTTCAATATATGGTGTGATTGAAAATTGATTGATGCAAGTGTTTATTTACTTTAATTATAATATGTGAATTAATGTGATGGAAATAGTTTACCCTTAGGTTAGGACTGATCTGGTTGCTAACTGAATTTTCTGCAGCTGGCCACAATTGTGCAGGGCAATAAAAGGGTGATAAATTAATAATAAATATAAATGCTACATGCTCTTCAGCTTCTTAGATCTTAAATAAATAAGAGTATGGTCAAGTGTGAGTTACTTTTATTGCACATATATATAAATGGCTTGAGATTGATTTTATTTTAAATGCTTAGGATAACCCTACATCAGAGTCTAGAATTTTCATTTTTATCTTGATGTAATTTATTCAGTGTTAAAAGTTGTGAAAGTTGGACATTTTGAGCTATTATATGTGGGTCCAAATTTGAATTCCAAAGAGAAAAGGGCATGAGAAAAGGACATCCCTCAGGGGAGTGTCCTTTTCCATTTGGAAGTCTAAATTTGGATCATTTCAATGCCCAAAGCAAAAAAGAATAACCTTCCATTCAGGGGAAGGGTTTTCTTTTTCATTTGGGTATACAAGTATGACAAATACATGGAATTTAACCTCCCTTCTCTGTAATTAACTATGAGGGTTTGCACATGTAGGAGATTTAGAACCCACATCAACTTTTCAAAATTTAATTAGTCTTATTTGGGAAAATTAAAATTAATAACGATCATTATCGTCATGTTTGAACAATTGATATCGAATGATATTTCCTTCCTTTGGGGATATATATAATTTGTTAATAAAACTTTAAATATAAGATTAATAATAATTCATCTAGGTTGTCGTAGTTAGATATTTGATCGAACTACACTTTGACCCTTTATGGCCATATGCGGTTCCTTCTTAACTTTGGTTACGATATTCAAGATGAGATTTATAATTCTAAATCTGGATCCCATTTTAAAATATTATTTCTAACTCTCGATGTAGAATATATTTTTTGATGAGATGTTCAATTTTAGAATTAAAATTCAAAGCCAATTTCAAATTCTCTAAGGAAGATTAAGCTTTTTAAAAAAACCACTTTTCAAATAAACAGCATTACCACATTATGCATAATCATGTATATCTAAAGGTGATTCATCAGTCCTCTATCATATTATATTTCTATTTATATATCTATGTATAATCAGCCTTACTTAAACAACATGAACTAAGAAGATATTCACCATTCCACGGAAATTCAATGAGCCTCAAAAGTTCCATCACTTCAAAGTTTGTCACACCTACTAGCAAAAATTCAAAAGGGTTTTATTGACTTACATGTCCATTGTAAACACACACACATATTTATTTATAATAACCAACTTTTTAACATATATTTTATAATCAAAATGATAACCACTAGCTTCATAATAAAGACATAATTTGTATGGAGAAGAGTTATTATATTCAGATGAGATGATATGTATAAAATAAATCTTGTTCTCATTAGGATATTTTTAAAATTTTAAGAATTTATACATAATGTTATCAAGTTAAATGTCATGACTCGTCCCAAAGGTTTGAATTAATGAGGGGAGAACATACGATCGAATGGTTGATTAAATTTTCATTTGCTAAAACTATCTCCCATAAGCTGAAAGAATCATTAAAATTTCAAACAATTTGAAATAAAATCATATAAATACCTTTCATTTAGAGTGTCTCATTTATGGTACACATTTTTATCTATTCTACTCATTTTAATTAATCAAATAATATCTAAAAACATTTTCAATAAAAAGGGTAAACCATAAAATAACTTAGTGAGTAAATCATACTTCTATACTACAGTAATCTAAGACATTTGAAATAATATGCGTTATCATTTCAATGTATAAAGAAATTTTATTTAATTATTTTAGTTTAAGACTTTTAATGTTATGCATATATTATATATTTAATCATATCTTTATTCTTTCTTATAAATAATATAACAGTCACAAAAGCCGCCGTCTAAAATAGTACAAATAAAAATACTCATTTTTTTCATAAAATTTTTCTTTTATATGCACGGGTACATTGCGTCCCCAACTAATACTATAAGAGGATATACTCCATCAGTCAACATGCACATGCAAACATATCTATCTAATTATTTCATTCATACTACATTCCTTAATTTTATGAAGTAATTTAAAACATAACATGCTAACCATGCTCAATCATTTGAAATGAAAGAGATAAATCATTTACAATGTAATTTCAAAAAGTAATAATATAAATAATTTATAATAGCAATTAAATGCAATTAGAATAAATTCAATTATCATAATATAGGAACATGAATACTCATATTGAACTTAGGAATTATACTACTTCACTTTTACTCCTTACTTCTAAGTAGATAGACTTCTGCCTTTTTCTTTTTTTGCGAAGCTCTTAATGAGACTGCAAAACGTATATGGAAGCTCAAAGGTACTTTCAAACTCATTGCTCTTATGGATGGGTTTTTCTTGTTCAAGTTGTCTTTGTTAGAAGATTATGAAATGGTATGGTCGAAAGGGGCATGGTTTTTTCACGGCAAGCCATTCATTTTTAAAAAATGAAAAAAAAAATAAATTCCACCCTACAAGAGAAAATTTCACCTCTGTTCCAATCTGGGTTAGGGTTCACATCCTTCCTCTTGTTTGGAACTCTGAAGGCATCTCCAAAATAGCATCTAAAATTGGCATTCCTATTGCAGTTGATGCGCTAACTGCTGCTAAAACAAGGCTAACATACGCTAGGATATGTATTCAGGTTTCTACCACTTTCTCCTTCCCGGATTCTGTTTCTGTTGCTATAGAAGGGGATGTTATTAAAATCCAAATTCAGTATGAATGGAAGCCTATCTCGTGCTCTCTCTGTGGATCCTTAGCTCATTCTTCCAACCTATGCCCTTTGAATCCGCAAGCTGCTCAGACAACTAACATTCCTTCCAGGGGGCGTAGTACCTCTAGGATCCCTCGCAAGAATTCACAAGTTAGGTCCCATTCTTCACAACATACTAATGGGAATGTAGATGCTAGCAATCCCGACACTCATAAAATAACCAGCACTAACAAAACAGCTTCCACTTCAAAACTTGCTTTGGTCCCTTCTCAGGTTATTTGGGTACCTAAAGAGCCAGAAGTAGCAGAAATAAATGGGGAACCTGATAGGGGTGGTATAATTATTGAAGAAAATACTTCTAAGGCAGCTTGTAATAGTCCTGCTAAAACCGTCCCCCCTTCCAGGATTCCCACTGTCCCTGAACTGATTAACATCCCTAACCTTAATTCTCCCACCGAGGAAGGTATAGGGGATACTGAAATTGGACTGGTTTCTTCTCTAATTCCTCCCACTGTTAAGATAAGCAATAAGTATTCATCCCTCCAAGTCTCTGAAGAACCGGCATTATCGGGTTCTGAAAATGATTGTTCTTCCTTTTCAGAACCGACCTCTAATTTGAGTGGGGGGAAAAAATCTAAGCCTTCCAATCCCAAAGGAGCTAAAGGAAAGGGTTCTAAAAAGCCACCAGCCTCTACTTCCAAACGTAAATGATTTGCCCGTCTATTGCTTCTTGGAATGTTAGAGGTTTTTCTTCCTCTAATAAGGTATCTCATTATAAATGTTAGTTCAGTCTCTTCGATTGGACATGATTTGTATTCTTGAAAATATAATACAGCTTGCTAGTCTCTCTGATCAGAGCTTCTTCAATAGTCATCTGGTGTTTGACTATGAATCTAGTTGCAATAATTTTCCCTGCTCTAGTCCGGGTAGGATCTGGATTAAGTGGTGTCCTGATAAATTATCCTTTCATCCCTGCTTCTTCTCCTCTCAAATGATAGCTGGTATGGTTTCTTATGGCTCGTGTACTCCCTTTCTTCTTACTGTGATCTATGCTTCTAACAATCAGGTTGAAAGAAAAGCTCTTTGGGATGATCTAAGGGACACCGTTCCTTCTGGGGGTATTCCCTGGATCCTTTGATATTACAGGTGTCCTGATAAATTATCCTTTCATCCCTGCTTCTTCTCCTCTCAAATGATAGCTGGTATGGCCTTTCTTCTTACTGTGATCTATGCTTCTAACAATCAGGTTGAAAGAAAAGCTCTTTGGGATGATCTAAGGGACACCGTTCCTTCTGGGGGTATTCCCTGGATCCTAATGGGGGAATGCAATTGCTGTCGGTTCCCCTCTGAGAAGCTTGGAGCTTGGAAGGAATTCTCTTCATCATAATCAACTATTTGACTTTAATAGTGTTATTTTTTACACTAATATCAAAGACTTAGCTGCTATTGGCCCTTCTTACACATGTTTAATCAACAGTCTGATAGCCCTATACATATCAAACTAGATCGTATGTTGGTTAACGATCATTGGTTGTCCTGTTTTCCTGACTCTTATTACTTTATAAAAAGTCCCGTTGGATCAGATCACTGCTCTATTATCCTTCAATCTAGGGAGAAGCCTAAAAGTATGCACCGTTTCTTATTCAAAAACTACTGGATAAAATACGAGAAGTTCTGGCTTTTGTTGTTTGACATATTTGCGGTTAAGGTAAATAATAATCCCTTAGTTGATCTTGGTGCTAAGCTCAAAAATCTGAAAGCAGCTATTAAAAATATGTCATGGGCATCTTCTAATTCTATGGCCGAGCAGATTAAAGGGCTTCAGGAGAAACAACTAGCTTGTATTAATAGATTGGATGCTGGGGATAATTTTATCCAAGCATCTGTGGAACTCAATAATATTAACAAAAAGCTGGGGACTGTCTCCTCAATGTGGTTTTTTTGGATTAAACAAAGGGCTAAGTCTAAATGGTTAGCCCAAGGAGAAGACGACCTTAAATTCTTGTATGCTAAGATTCGTATGAGGAGGAACTATAAGAATACTGCCATCACTTTAGCTATGTCCAGTCAGAGTGCCTCTTTGAAAGATGCAATCCATGATTCTATAGCATACTTTTATAAGCTTTTTAATGCTCATACGAATCTGGATTATGATATTAATCAGTTTTCGGTTGGGAAAATTTTTCCTTCTGATCACACCGGCTCCCTTATTGCTCCATTTACTGAAGCTGAAATCAAGCTAGCTGTTTTTTCTGGTGCTTCTGATTCCTCCCCGGGCCCAGACCGTTTCAACGTCGAATTTTTTAAAGCCACTTGGTGGGTTATAGGGTCTACTGTTTTCAATGCTATTAAGAGTTTCTATAACCAAGCATACATCCCTCACTCTATCAAAGCTACTGCCATACCTAAATCTAATCATGCTGAGGTTATTTCTGATTTCCGCCCTATAGCTCTTTGTAACACTTCTTACAAAATCATTGCTAAAGTGTTGGCTGCTAGGTTGAAGCCTATTATGAACCAAGTTATTCAAGATAACCAAGCTGGATTTATCCATCATAGAGTATCCACAGACAATGTGATCCTTGCCAATGAATATTACATCATTCTAGGAAATCTTCTAAATTTCAGCTTATGTGTGTTAAGCTAGACATCAAAAAAGCTTTTGATAGTATTTCTAGACACTTTCTTATATCTAGAATGGTGCAAAAAGGTTTTCCTAATATTTTTGTCAAGTGGATTGATGCTTGCATAAAAGATGTCAGGTTTTCTTTATGCATAGATGGTGCTTTAGAAGGTTTTTTCCCTTCTACGAATGGACTAAGACAGGGCTGTCCCCTTAGTCCCTACCTTTTCACCATAGTGATGGATGCTCTCTCGTGCTTGCTGGACTGCAACTTAAATGATAACATCTTTGAGGGCATGTCTATTGGTAATTATAGGTTATCTCATTTGATGTATGCAGATGATTTGATCCTCTTTGGTAAGGCTGATTACATTAATTATGTTAGACTTGTTCAGGCACTTAATGATTTCTCTAAGGCATCTGGTCTTAATGTGAACTATGATGAAAGTTCAATCATCTTGCCTTCTAACTGTGCTATAGCAGATAGAATTTGTGCTTCCCTTAATATTTATAACACTGCCTCCTATACGAACTACCTTGGATTGCCTCTGTTACCCTACAACCCGAAACTTGCTTGGTTCTCTTCTCTCATGGAGAGTATCATTAGCAAACTGTCTGGGTGGAAGGCCAAAGCTTTATCCTTTGCGGGTCGGCTCCAGTTTCTTAGGTACACTATTTGGAACACTATTGCTTACTGGATTCGTGGTGGGATAATACCTAAAACTATTATCAAGCAAATAGATAGATTGTGTGGAAAATTCCTCTATTTTGGGGACACTAAGGGGAAAAAACTGCACCTTATCTCTTGGAGAAATACTTGTAAGCCAAAAGACTTGGGAGGTTTAGGTTTACCGTCTCTACAATCTTTACAATTTAGCTTTAACTGCTCTCTTATCTCTAGAATCTACAACACACAGAGTCCTTTGAGTAATTGGTTATTTAAAGCTTATATCTCTCCTTGGAAAGAGCCTATAACTAAAGCTACTAAATTATGGAAGCAAGTTTGTAGAGACGCTCTTACTGCAAAAGACTGTTTTCATTTTAAAGTTTCTGCTTTATCCAAGTTTGCTCTATATTTGGATCATTGGTATAAAGATAAATGCCTTAAAGAGGTTGTGGATTTCTCTTCCTTTCTCAGCACATTCCCACTAAATGAAAGTATTTCTGTCATACTTGAGGGGGAAAATTTTGCCCTCCCTGCGCATTTACTTGAGGCGGTTTACACGGCCTTCTCTGATATAACTGTTGCTCCGGGTACCAATGTCAATATATATTGGGGTAATGGTAAGAATTGCAAGAATAAAGATTACCAAAAGTTTTATTTTAAAAATCTGGATAAGGTAAACTGGTGGAAATATGTTTGGCATAGACGCTATGTTATTAGATTTTCGTCTTTTTGCTGGATGGCTATCTGTGGTGGTTTAAAATCGGCGGATTCTCTTATTGCTAAAGGGATTATGGTGGATGCTAGATGCGCTTTATGTCATCATACCAATGAAAATATTATTTATCTTTTTTTTGAGTGTGACTAATCCTTCTTTGTCATTACCAATATTATGAGTAACTTGGGGTTTTTATTGCTTAGACCCAGTATCCTACAAATTTTTGAATTTATTGAGGATACCCACACTAAAAATAAAGATTTCTATTTCCTCTTATCTGTTGCGCGGTATATCATATATGGAGGGAGCGAAACGATAGAAAATTTGGTGCTAATTATCTTTCCTCCTCTTCTTTAGTATTTAAAATAAAGGCTGTTGTATTCTCTAAAATTCTGAAATGGAAGGATGCTGTGAATTTGATGGATATGCTGTAATTCTAGCTATCTCCTCTTTGAGTTCCTTGGGATTTGTCTTGCTGCTGGTTCGGTTGACAGGTTGTATGGATTTTCTGCACGTTGCTATGTTGTTGTATCTCGGATGTTATACTGGGATAAGGATACTGTTTTGATGTTCGTGGAGGTTTTCTTTTTGACATTCTGGATGTCATTTTCGGTTGGGAAATGGGCAATGATGTGAGGATTGACATTTTCTCCTTTGGATGGCAGGATATTTTGACAGAATTTTTGCAACCAGGTTGAGAGAGTGGCAATTCCTGAGCCCGCGGCTTCTTTATCTCCCTCAACCTGCTCTTCTGTGTTCCTTCAGCTTTCAGTTTTATGTTTCAGTTTTTTTTGTATTTCTTTTTTGTCATAGTTTTATTTGACTTGTTTTGATTTGAGGATTTTGTTTATGCCCCACTTTTGGATCTTGCTTATTTTGGCAAGATCATAGTTTTACTGTTTGCTTTCTTTCTTCATTACATGTAACAAGCTTATATGAATGAAAAGGCTACGGCCACAATTTTCCCCAAAAAAAAAAAAAAAAAAAAAAAGTTGCAATGCTCAAACCACACTCCCACGGAATTCAATAAAATAGGATTAGTGGCCGGGTAGCAACTCGAAAGTTCTAAGGAGTACAAACTATATATAAATTAATCAATAATTAAAATATAATATTCAAATAACATAATTTAATCAAAATTAACTCAAAATATTAAATTTATCAATGATAATACAAAGCAAAGCAAAACCTAAAGTGTCACTAACACTATATCAGATTAGGTGATTTTGTAACATTCAATTATATACTTAGTTCAAAAGACGTTTATTATTGATTATAAAGGAAATGTTATGTTTTGTACTTAAGGTCATGTTTCTTCCCTTGAATCTCAACTTGCAAGTCTATGTTTGTGGTTAGATTATTGTATTATTATTAGTCCATCTCCAACAAAACTCCATACTCGTGTTTGGCATATGCAAACTGCTCCAATCGAAAGGAAAAACACGGTCCATTCTCATGTTCATGAACACTACGACACCAATATTGGCGTCACACTGTTCGCAAATGCATTTTTTTGTTGAAACAGAGAAAGTGGAGGTGGAACACATGGAGTTTGATTGAGAAAGAATATATACGAAATATTCTTTTTTGGTGTTAAGAAATAGAGTTTGGTAGGAGATGAATTACTGCATTTTGAATTGTTATTGTATTTTGGAGTGGAAAATGAATTTTTTGTTTCGAGATGGTCTTAGAAGAAAACTTTAATTGAGGTCAAAGCCGATATTATATTAAGTACATCAAAGCCGATATTATATTAAATACAGGACCACCCTCCATTAGATAGGCTTAGATGTATTGTCTGTTGGTTGAGAAGATTTCTTGACCTGCAAAGGTTGGCATAATAGAGAAAAGGAAGAAGAAACAGAGAAAAAAGAGTTCTCGGCATTCATTCCATTTCTACAGTCCATCGTATATTACAGTAGACGAGTATATATATATATATAATGGTGGAGATTTGATCTACCAAAAAGGTAGACCAATGGTGATATAGGAAGTGGCGACATTTGTTAGTGCTTGGAGGCACGCTACTTGCTAGGAGAGACCCTTAGCTTATCACAAAAAAAATGGAAGCAGAGTTTAATAAGCACTTTGGTGAAGATATATGCAAGCTAATCTTTAGAGGTAATATGATGAACTATAATGGTGTGAGCTTTAATACAGTCCCTAATGAAATAATAATCTACCTCAATATGCTTTATTCGGGCATGAAACATTGGATTATGAGTTAGTGCAATTGAGGATACATTATCACAATGCAGTGTTGTAGGAGAAGAAAGTGAGAAACCAAACTCTTACAATAATCGCCTGATCTAGATTATGTCCACCACTATAGTTGCCAACGCACAATACTCGACTTCTATTGAAGACTGAGCAACTGTTGGTTGCTTTACACACTCCAAGAGAAAAGAGTTTCACCAAGAAATCTACAAAACCTAGTTGTGGATTGACAATCAAGTGAATCCCCTACCCAATCAGAGTCAAAATATGCCACTAAGGTAGAAGATGTTAGAAATTGATAAACTGAAGTTGAGTGTGCCTTGAATGTATCTAAGCAAGTGTTTGAGGGATTGAATATGCTTGAGGAACAATTAATGCGTGGACTGATAGAGTTTGTTAATTGTAAAAGAGATGTCTTGTCGAGTAATAGTTAGATACTGTAAAGATCTAACCAAATGATGGTACAACATAGGATTGTCAAATGGAGACTCTACGGTTGAATCAGAAGTTATCTTTGAAAGTTTGATTAGGTTTTTAGACCAAATTTTAAAATTTTCATGGATTATCAAAAATTATTTTTAGAAAATTTAAGTAATAATCCTGAAATATACAGTTGTGAAATAAAATAATTATCACAAAAGATTTTTTAGCCACAAAAATTTAAAGTGTAGAAAAGTAAAAATATATTAAAAAAATTAAAGTGAACAGAAGAATACCAAATTATACTGGTTTGGTTCAAACTAGACCTATGTCCACTCCATAAATACTCCTCCATGTATTGCACTAAATCAAAGTGACTCTTCTTTTGACCCCATAGTAAGATGGAGAAGCCCTTATAAACTCTCTTCCACCAACCTGTTATGGCAGAGTACCGACGTCCTTTCTCACTCTCCTAGTGATGGTAGAGAATATTGTTTCCTTTCTCACCCTCCTGGTGATAGAAGAGAACCTTCATCCTTTTTCACCCTCCTGGTGATGACAAAGTACCTTCATTCTTTTTCATCCTCCTCGTGAAGGAAGACTACCTCGACATAATGTTGAAGATCTTCTCTCAAAAGCCTCCAAAGAAGATGGGCAAAAATTTGAAGAAGACAAAGAGATCCTCGCTTTAGGGAACCTTGTGAATACCTCACAATTCCCCCTCACTTGATCTCTCACACTTCACTCTCACAATCTCTCCCAAAAATCACACTCAATGGCCACTCTCAAGAAAAAATCGTAGCAAAGATTTTAAGTGTCTATTTTAGGACTATTATATAAAAAAGACAAGAAAAACCATCCAAAAAATTAAAAAATTACAAGTGAACCAACTTCGGATCGTACTATACGTTCTCAAATCATCTGTATTAATAGTTTAAAAATCTATGTACGATCATGTACAAACCTTATTTTATACTCTATTAGTCTTTTGTATGAACTGATATCATACTATATGAACATTTCAAAACTGAACCTATTCTTCATTTAGTACAATCCTATACAAACCTTATTTCATACTATCTCAATTGTCTGTACGAACTAACATCATACTATATAAACCTATTTATTTGGTATAATCTTGTATGAATCTTATTTCGTACTATATCAGTCATCTGTATAACTAACATCGTAGAGTATGAACAGTTTACCACCGATCATGCTTCATTTGGTATGAACGTGGATGACTCCATTTTATACTATGTCAGCCATCTTAACATCATACAGTACGAACAGTACAAAAACAAATGAATTCATTTGGGATGAACTGGTACACACCCAATCTCATACTCTATTAATTATCTACAAGAATTAACATTGTATAGTATGAATAGTATAAAAATAAAAGACATGAATTGATTAACTTTATTTTTGAGGAAAAAATATAACAAATTGTCCAATAAGATTATAAATAGTACAATACGATTAGTTTTAAAATTTTAAGTTTTAACTCTCTCCCCCAGTGTGTGTGTGCATGGTTACCCAATTATAATCACACTCTCTTAGACTCAAGAAAAATAAAAAATAGAAAAATAAAAAAAATAAAAAATATACAGACTTTATTATATGAAACCCTAATCTACTCTGTCTTGAAGTCTTCAGCAGTCAGGAGTATAATTTTTAAGAAATATTAGTACACACAAACAACGTATAAAAATGTCCAGTACTTGCTAAGAGAAATAATAAAATTAATAGAACAATAATATTTTGCTATCATAAAAAAACATATTCTTAAGCTGGATTCTTGAGTTATAATAAGCTCCCCCTTTTTTATGATAACAAAAATAAATATTGTTTGAATTAAAAATAAATTTCTTCTAAACTCCCCATCAATGAAGTTAAAAATAAAAAAAAACACAGTGATTATAAATATCATCCCATTTTATTTTTATTTTGGTTTTATAAATAACGTACATGAAATACAAGAAAACACAGAGAAACCAAATCCATAAATAACCTCCCCCTGAGAATATAAAAAAAGTTGCTATGTACAAATCTAATAGATAATAAATAAGAGAATTTTAAACTATTTAAACAAACAACATTAAATCCCGATTAAAAAAAATAGACTCAAATTTTAAATCAAAGAATAATTTAGAAAAGAAAAGTTGAACAAGTTCAATGTTTGCTCTAAAAAGCAGAAATATCAAATAGAATAATCATCATAAAATTAATTAAATAGAAATATTATAGTTTCAAATTCAATAGTTGAAATTATCATTTAATGTAAGGATTTTTTAAGAATTAAGGTAGAATAATAAATTAAATGTAGTGTGAGTTCATATTATGCCTCTTTATTATCAAGAAATATTTGAGTGGCGAACATTGTGTATCTTTTCATTTTGGGCTCATTTTATGCCTCTTTTCAAATTTGGCGAATATCGTGCATCTTTTTATTTTGTGCTAGTCTCAACATGATCAAATCATTAATCAAAATGAGACTTAAGTCGATCAAAACACTGTATGATTTCCTGATAAAATGATTATCAGGTCTAAGAGCAGGTGCAGGTGCTGGTGCTGGTCCTTCTTCTTTATCAAATTCTTCTCCCCAATCCCCTTGGTCCTAGCTAAAAAGTGAACAAAAGGAAGCATTAATGAAAAGGATTGGAAGATTAGTAAGTGGATCAAGATGAATCAAATTGTATTTCTTTTCAAGAATATATGCGACCAGATGTCCTAAAGCTATATTCTTTTTTCATCTACTGTCAGGAAGTCAAATGTTATTAAGTTTATAAATATAGTCCATAATCAATTATGCTTCATTAATTAGAGTGTTTGACATTATAAGATATGTGACTATAGAAAGCAAAGGAGTGAGGTTGATTATATCACTAGCTTTCGGAATAATGGATGTTTGCAAAACATGCTGGATGATCCTAGCATTTTGATTCTGAGTGTATACACAAGATAGGTGATTGACTGAAGCAACACCTCTAAGAGTTTGATTTATGGTAGACCAGTCAAAATCAGACCTCAAAGTTATAGTGTATGCCCTTACCCCTTTAATTCTAAGGCATAGGAAAGTCCCTAAATCCTCCTTACTAATCTCTACCCTATGTTTAAAAACATATGAGGACATTACAATATTATTTTCTCTCATTCTTAGATTAGCAAGAAAATAGTGAAAGTTATCACGATGGAATGCATAGATTAAGGTGAGAATGAAAGAAAATTGCGTAGAATAAAAAAGATGCATTACAGAAAAGTTGATGTCTATTTGGATAAGGAGACGAGATGGAGTCATTTTTTTCTCAAAGAAATGCCAGTAGGCTTCTTCATTCTCTTTAGAAAGGAAGTTGTTGTCTAGTTGACTAGAACTAGAGGAAGATCCTTTGGAGTGTCAAGCCCGCTTACAGTTGCTTTCCATTTTGAGATTTTTAAGCACAAGATGATTTGAGATTGAAAGAGATTTTTGAAGAAAACTCAATGAATGCATTCCAATTTAAAGAAATTAGCATGATTGTAAAATATGAAACAAGATTAGTATGTACGACTATGAGTTCATACAGGATGAAAATATTTTCGTACATACGAATGAAAAATGTCAAAAATGAAATGACTTTTCGTAAACTAGTATTCTCGAGGAGTCATTTTGTACATATTTTTCACCAAAATGATCGTACATATGGATATGTGTTCGTCTGAGACTATCAAGCAATAATCATCATACTATGGCAGTTAGGTTCGTTCACATACAAGTTGACAACAAGATCGTACAGACAAATAGGTGTTCGTCCAAAATGATCTTCAAAAAATAGCTACACTACGAATTCCCTCCCTATTTATATAGACGAAAAATTAATAGTTCGTGCAGTATGATGACATATTCGTACAATATAATATGTTTACAAAATACAATTTCATCTTACAAACTTAGAAAAATTATCATGCAAAATCGAGTGATTTTGTACAATATAAAAGTGGTTTGTACATTACGACAGGGAAATAAATTTAGATATCAATATGATAATCATTATTCTTTTCAAAAATCAAGTCAAACAAGATACTTATGATACAAAAATAAAAACAAAAATAATACAAAAGAAAAAAAAAACAAACCCAAAATAGAGAAAAAAAAATAAAAAAAAAAAACAAATCATAAACAACTAATAAAACATAAATATCAATAATAAGTTCATCACAAATGGGATTTGTAGAATTACAATTCTCAAGCATGAATATCAATTCAACCCAATCTAGTTCTTAAGGCGCTAAATGTTTTAAAAGCAAGTGATTTTATAAAAATGTTTGTAAGTTGATTTTTAGTAGCTATATGATGTAGCTCAATTTTTCTTTTAGTGACATGATCTCTAATGAAGTGATGCATTATATCTATATGCTTGGTTCTAATGTGTTGAATAGGATTCTTTGAAATGAATATGACACTTGTATTATCACAAAATATTAAAATAATGCTAATAAAAAAATCCAAAATCAATAAGTTATTATTTTAACCAAAGAACCTGTGCCACACAACAATCTAAGGTAATATATTCTTTTTCAACAATAGAAAGGGGTACTAAATTCTAATTTCTACAAGAACAAGAAACTAAAGAATTTTAAATGAATTGACAAGTTATAGAAGTGCTTTTCTGATCAACCTTACTCCTAAAAATCTAAAACAAAATATCCAATAATTTTAAAAGAAGAGCTCTTCCTTAGATACCATATCCCTAAGTTTTGAGTTTTCAAAATATATCTTAGAATTCTTTTAACAACAATAAAATGGGATTCCTTTAGATCAACTTTAAATCTAGCACAAAGATAAACACTAAACATGATATCTGATCTGCTAGCATTTAAGTAAAGTAATGATCCAATAATTCCTTTAAATTTCTTTTGATCAATAGATTTTCTCTTAGAATCTTTATTTAACTGCATTAAGGAACTCATTAGTGTACTTATTGGTTTAGCTTTATTCATTTCATATATTTTAATGATGTCCTTAATATATTTTGACTAACTAAAAATGTGTCATCCTCTTTCTACTTTATGCTAAAATCATGAAAGTAACTCAAATCTCTCATCAAACTTATTTCAAATTTACTACTCATTATTTGTAAAAAATATCATAAATATTTTTATTAGTGGATCAGAATAAGATATTATCAACATATATTTGAACAATGACTATATCCTCTCCTACTCTTTTTAAGAAGAGAGTGGTGTCCTCACTTTCTTTAATAAATGATCTTTCTAGTAGGAATGAACTTAGCCTTTCATATCATGCCCAAGGTGTCTGTTTTAGTCCATACAATGTATTTTTAAATTTAAATACATGTTTAGAGAATTATGAATATTTTCAAAACCTAGAAGTTGCTTAACATAAACATTCTCTTGTATCACCCCATCAAGAAAATCACTTTTAATATCTATTTGAAATAATTTATAACCTTTAAAATAGGTAAAGGCTAGTAGTACCCTTTATCGCTTCAAGTCAGGACATAAGAGCAAACATTTTCTCAAAATCAATCCCTTCTACTTGATTGTATCCCTTGGCCACCAATCTTACTTTATTCCTAACCATTATACCTGAATCATTCTTCTAGATTTTAAAAATCCACTTAGCTCCAATAACACTTTGTTTTTTAGGTCTTTCAATTAACTCCAAAATATTATTTCTAACAAATTAATTCAACTCTTCCTGCATGGCCAAAATTCAAAATTAATCAAAAAGTGCTTGATTTTTATTAGTGGGTTCAATCATTGAAATAAAGGCTGAGTGGTCAATCTTTGCTAAGTCCATACCTAGTTTTAACACCTTCTCTCGGGTCTCCTAAAATCAATTATTTAGGATGACTCATAGGGTATTTCTAATCGCTAGGCAATTCATTTTATATTTCAACATTTTCTTCAAGATTTGCATTTTCAATTCCTTGGATTATTGATTCAACATTTTCTTCTTCCAACTTAGACCCTCTAAAAATATTAGATTTATAAAAAAACTATATGAGCAGTCTCCATTACTATCAAAGTCCTTTTGTTTAAAACTCTATAGGATTTGTCAACACTTGAATATACCAAAAAAATTCTCTCATTAAACTTAGGATCAAATTTTCCTAAAAAAGTTTTACCATTGTTATGAATAAACACCTTAAATCTAAATACATATAGATGTGAAAGGATGGGTATTCTCCCCTTAATAAGTTCATAGGGTGTCTTGTTGAAGTTAGATATAATATTCACCCTATTCAAAACATAACAAGCCATACTAACCACTTCAGCCCAAAAATATTTTGAAAGTAAATATTCAGCCTACATGGCTTTAGCGACTTCTATACAGGTTTTATTCTTCTTTTTAATAACCCCATGCGGAGTCTGAATGTAAGATGCATCCAAATTTTGTGAGGGTACATAATAAATATACAATACATACACAACTTTTTAAAGAGTTGTATATTTATTATGTAATTACTATGTACCCTCACAAATCCAGATGATCTGAACTCCATATGTAATAATCTCTCATTTAGCTGATCCTTGATTGCTTCTCATCCA
The DNA here is from genome assembly GCF_001605985.2 of Dendrobium catenatum. Lineage (NCBI taxonomy): Eukaryota > Viridiplantae > Streptophyta > Magnoliopsida > Asparagales > Orchidaceae > Dendrobium > Dendrobium catenatum. The sequence continues at coordinate 311,937 of NW_021319981.1, read as the reverse complement.
AAATAGGTTAGATTATCACACACCATCTTTATGGAGAGACACAGAACTGAAAACACTTCAACTGTCATATCATTTTATTAGTTTTGATAATTTTCTTACAATTGGATTTCAACATTCTCCAAACTAATCACATTAACAAACCAAGTGATGACTAAAGCCAGAGAATTAACCAACTTAAACAAATGAACAAAAGGCCAAGCTCCCATGAGACGATAAAGAATAGTACTTAAAAAGAAAGAAAAAAACCAAAAACTTAAAAAATCCTTTTTTCTTGTAAAAATATCTTTAAAATTATTTTCTTTTATTATGATATGAGAAAATAATAATATTAGATTCAATCTATGTTAAAAAAGGTAAGGGGAGACAAAAAAGATGGTCTGAAAGTACTAAAAATAACCTTTTTTATTTTATTTAGGATTTGTTTGGGACAACTCTCTTACTATTTGTTAAAGTTGTTTTCTAGGTTAAAATTTTTTAAACTTTAAATTTTGGTGCTAGAAAGTAAGAAGAAAGTTATCTCAAACTTAGCCTTAAATAAGAATTTAACTCTTAATAGGATAAAGGCGAAAAATAATTCATATACCATACCCTATAAACAAGAGGATAAATATTTGTTTTGTTATTGTATGTTATAAGAAAATATCATTATTCTATCATCTTCTCATGTATGCATCTATATATGTGTGTCTGTGTGTGTGCATGCATGCATGTGTGTTTATTGTGGGCTAGAATATTCACATCGGTAAAGTAGAAAAATCTTTCATCTTACAATTGCATGAATATTTAGCTCATAAACAAAAAGAATATAAACACCAAAATTTTATACATGAAAACTCATGAAGGGAAAACCATGGAGCCATGCCTCTAGCTGAAATGATCCACTAATGTTTGAATATATTACAAATGATTGACTCATCCTTGAAGTTGAGGATAATCAGATTATAATAATCAATCATCAGGTTGAAATCTAGTGATAAACAGGGATTAGATGAAAGTCCTACAATGGTCGATGGCCGGTGTAAATTCAACATCAATTAGTGGTCAGGTGAAAGTTTGAGAACAACTGGTGGTTAGGTGGAAGTATGGTGATAGTTGGTGTTTAGGTGGAAGTCCGATGACAATCAGTAACAATGATGCATTAGAATTAATTTGGAAGAATTATTCATTTATCTTTTAATAAATAATAATCATAACTATCTAATATAATATATTAGTAATAAATAGTAAAATAAATTCTATAATTCAAAATATCAATGTACATATCTATATTTATTCCTAAAATTATATATAATACACATGATTTATATAATCTTCACATATTATCATGTCTTGAGTACAAAATAATAGCTAAAATAAAAAGAACCTAAACCTGAAAGAATTATGACCAAACTCACACTCCTGATCCTCTGCCCTAACCTGAAATCATTTAACCATATATAATGAGCTAAAAAGCCCAACAGATCATTAAAACCTACAACTGATATCAAAGCATGATAAATAAGCAATATGCATGTCATGGATCAAATCATAGCAGTAATATTCATATGATCATTAAATTAGTGCAAAAATAATAAAATTCATAGGTGGTAGTATTAGAATCTATAAATAGTAAAATATTATCGTACATAAGCAAGTAAATCAGTATGAGTGTAAAATTTATAAAGTAATCGTCATACTCATAATACTAATCATTATAAAAATTAGATATAACATTGAATAATAATATCAATAAATATTATTGAAATCAAATAAATATAGTAAAATTATATAGGAGTGTAAACACGATAACCAATTATTTTATACCAGTATTAAATCAATATCTTAATTGCATTCTTAATATAACTTGTATACCACATGGTCAATGAGTATATCATATTTTTTATTAATAAATTAATAATAGTGTTAATAATAAATTCATACAATAATATAGATAATGCCTCAATAACATTCATTTCAATAGTCACACTAAACAAATAAGAATTCTAGCTATCACGATATTTTTCAATACTATATCAATATTAGTAAATTATTGAATCAATAAATAGAGTCATCACTTTTTGCCCGTCGGCATAGTATTCATTATCTTATAACTCCCAATTAGTGTAACATGTGAATCAGTAGAGGATAACATCTAACCACCATATTTAAAAGAAATTTTATCGGCCCACCATCATGTACTGGTCAATTAGTCTCCAAGCAATGGGTCACAAGTCTTTACTTATCTTTCACACAAATATTATTATTATAATAGTAACAATGACCAGCTATTACTTAATCATATATCCATATTCATTTTCAATGTATTGTAGTAAATAAGACATAATTAAGCTTTATTCAGAAAGTGTCAAAATGTCCTAATGGTAGACAACAAAAATTATACTAAGCAAAAATTCATATTTTCATAATTTAACCAGATTACTAAATTCAGTATAAAATAACATTCTAAAGTTTTAGTTGAACTAAATCACAATTTTTAGACATCAAAATAACTTTTTGACTAGGCAAAAATTATTATGTTTTTAAGATCACTAGGTAAAAAATCTCAAATAAATACTCAAAATGTTCATAATCTTAATCTCTATAACATATAAAAAGTTACGTGATGAAAGTTTTACCAATATAAAATTATTCCCAATTTTTTATAATGAAAACACAAATTTAATTTGAAAAATATCAAAAATACAAAATTCTTGAAATTAGAAATAGGATAAAATTTCTTACAATGAGACGAGCAAATCTCATAATGGGCTTAACTAAAAAAAATTTCTTCGAGAGATCCAGATCCTATCTTTCCTTTCTATCTCTTCACTTTCTCTCTTAATTCCCCTTAAGAGACATCTATTTGTTGAAATCAGAAAGAAAAAAGAAGATTTATTTAATAAGCATTAGTGGCTTCAGATATTTAGAATAAAATTATATATAATATTAATATAACAATTTAATTTAATCAAATTTTTAATATGAAATTTATATAATTTTTTTAGACATTAAAAATTAAAAAAAATATAAAATAAATTATTTAATTTAGAAAAATATTGGTAGTAAAATTGGTTTACAAAATGAACAACTAAAAACCCCAAAATCCTCACTTGTACAAATAGATGTCAATTCCTAAAAAACTTTCATGAGTACCAAAAAATAATGAAAATTATCATTTAATTAAAATAATACAATCTCAATATTATGACAAAGATAGTTTGTAATTTAGACTTTTAATGGTTCCAAAAAAAATTATTTATCTATGTTAAAATATGGGTTATTATACTAACCTTAAAAAATGCCATCTTCGACATTTCCGTTAAGAATTCTGACACAAAATCAATTTAAACCAAATCCGTACGATTAAAACTCATGAAAAATCATTTATTTTATCACATGTTATTCAATTATGAATGATATGCTAAGTCATTCAATCATTCAAATAAATTTCTTTCCAATAAAGCTTTCAGGTTGCTGTTGATCTTCTAGATAATATAAGTTATACACATGTGGCATTACTCTAGTAAGTGTAGTCGATCGTGGTGCAATAGTCTCCTTATGACTACCACTGATAGCTCTGTCATTTCATATGTTTATTAATCTTTCACTGTATGCACTCTACCGAGCAATCCTCTGTTGCGGATATGTTTTCATAGTTTATGATTTTGATTATAGCAAACACTCGTATTTCTCTACGACTGCTTTATCTACTAACATTTCAGGTCCACACGATCAGACTGTAATTTGGAACCAGCTCAAGATTTGGTAGACTAGGTCTGAGTTAGTTTGTACTCTTTTTCCTTTCTTGATTCTATTGTATTTTTTGTGTGCCTCCTGATATTTTGTAACTTGGAAGATTTTCTATTGTTCAATAAAGATTTCTATTTTTGGTAACATTGTCCGGGATAATATTTATATCAGCCTGGACGATCTATCTAAAAGCAGAAACCCTAATTAGGGCATCCTCATTAAAGCAGCCACCATAAGTTGATCGGCCTGGATGATAGGATCAATTCAGAAAGAATCAGCCGGCATGATCAGATTAGGTATTCTTTATTTTAGGCAATCGGGCAAGATGATATACACATCGTCCAAGATGATCTAACTCAATTATGCATAAATTGATCTGATATATTTGGAAATCATTAATGGTTAATTGATATGATCACATCCTTCAGGATGATCGTAGGATCGACTGGGACGATGAGCTAAACGATTTACATCATCCAGCATCTATTCCGGGAGATGATCAGGATGATTGAAATCGATTTTAAACTAATCGTTCGGGACGATCATGATATCGTTCAGGATGATGTAACCAATTTTCTTCTGATCATCCCAAATCGTCCTAGGCTGATGAGCTTAATTTGTACTGATCGTACAAGATGAAATTATCATCGTCCTGGACGATAAAGTCGGCAACTTGTAATTATTGAGCTCCTTTAAATCTCTTCTATTTAAGATCTCTTGTTCAATATTTTTGATCGTCTTTGGCAGCCATTGTAGCTTCGTTCTTTTGGGGGAAACTTGAAGAGAAAGCTTGAAAGTGAGTGAGGAAAGGGTGGAGTTTGAGAGAGGGAGAAGATCCTGTGAGGGGGGACTTAAGGGAGTGTGGAGGGGGTTCCTCACGGTTGCTTCGGCAAGCTCGAACCTGAATACAGTTGGATTCAAGGCTTGTCTCGAGGGAAGTTCATCAAATAAAAAGATCTCTTTGGTGTCAAAAGACCAGACGACTATGCTGTATTGGGGAAGGTGGAAATGATTTTGTAAGGGCTTCTCCGCCTAGCTGTGGGGGCTAAAGGAGAGACACTTAGTTTAGTGCAATACTTGGAGGGTGCCTCAAAGGAGTGGACGTAGGTCAAGGATTGATCGAACCACTATAAATCTGGTGTGTTCTTTCTTTATTACTTCCACATTTTAATTTCCGCACTTTGGTTTTTATTGTGGTGATATTGGTTTTGATTTGTGTTTTGATTGAAAGATATTATTTACCAATTCACCTCTCTTTTGGTTAGCCTTGGGACTAGTTCATAGGGCCTAACATCCCTAACGAACTATCAAGTGGTATCAGAGCAGTATTCATAAATTATAGTTTTTAAAAGCTTTTGAATTTCGATCCGTGGCTAATTTTTCAAATCATAATATTGCAGAAGATTTTTCAATCACCAGACCACCTTTGTTTGAAAATATTATATTTGATTTTTGAAAAATTTTTATGTCTATTTTTTTGCAATCAATTGATTTTCGCATGTGGCATATAATTTTAACTGGTTATTCATTACAATCATGTATTTTAGATGGAATTAAAACTAACATTCCTTTTAGTCAATAGAATAGAGATGAATGAATTAATCCTCAATTGAATGCAAAATCTTTAAATTATTTTTTCTGTGCTTTAAATTCTGAAGATTTTATGTTAATATCCACGTGCACTATTGGTTAGGAAATTTGGAAAAAACTACGCACCATATACGAAGGCACTAGTGAAATCAAGCAATCCAAGTTGAATGTGTTAATGCATGATTATGAAATATTTTTCATGAAACCTTATGAAACGATCTTAGACATGTATACTAGGTTTATTCAAATTGTGACATCATTGCATGCTTTAGGTAAAGAATTTTCAAATTTTGAAAAAGTTAATAAAATTCTTTGTTGTCTATTAGATAAATTTGATGCTAAAGTTGTTGCTATTTATGAATCAAAAAATTTGAATGAATATTCTATTGATATTTTGATTGGCTCACTCATTGCCTACGAGCAAAGTTTGGGTCAAAGACTTTTGGATTCAGGTGAAACGATTGCTCTAAAAGCTGAAGTTACAGAAAAAGTTTGCTTAGTTGGTGACGAATGAAATGACTTGTCAAGCAAATCACAAAGCTCGCCAAAGCATAAGCAAAAGTGAAAAAAGGTAAAAATGGTAATGATGTTCATATTTCTTCTAACGTTATTTGCTTTTGATGTAGGAAGCCTGGACATATGAAAAATCAGTGCCATAATTTAAGAATTCTTTCTACAAAAGAAAAGGGTAAGGCGAAGCAAAATTTAAACTGGGGAAATAATAAAAAGAAAAAAATCTCCTGGGCAGAGGTTTCTGAAGCATCGGACCAGGAGAAAGATAATGGTTAAAAGCCTTGTTTGTGTTTTTGTGTTGTGTTTTATTTTTAGTTATTTTATGTTTTTGTTTTTTATTTTGTGTTTTTATTTTGTTTATTCTTTGAACTTTTTGTTTCGTAAATTTTTTTTTTCTAATCAACACAAACATTCACTTTTCTAAAAATAAAAAATCTATTTCCTTTTTTTTTTGAAATCTTTGGTAAGTTGTGATTGACATCTCTAAAAACAGTCAAAGGAAGAAAACTCATGTTTTTTACTCTCAATATATGTTTCCTAAAAGTGGTTATTTTACTTTTGATTTAAAATCTTTTTCATATTTTAAATTGGTTATTGAAACAATTTTTTTATCTCCCTACATTTTATTTATCGCATAGGAATATTTTGCAATGTGTTGAATTTACCTCATAATTTTTTTAATCAACAATTTTTATTTTTGTCAATAGTATGGGTTTACTTTTGTTTTTTAAGATTTCAGAAATGTAGCATACTCAAAAATTGGCCAATGATGCCAAAAATAAAAGATGCGCAAAGATGTTAAATTGAAAAAAAATAGAATACACAAAGTGTATCAAAAGATGCATAGTGCACCAACCAATTGTCAAGAGGCATAAAATGAGCCCACAAAGTTTAATGCTTACCGTTCTTGTACTTCTTAAAGCTTAAGAAAACCCTTGATACTTTCGATACTTGAGTTTGAAAATTTTGATTCATGATTCAACAATTCGTTCATTGATCTTCTATTAGATATATTTTATGGAAGGAGTTTTTGAAAAATGACTGTTTCTTTCTCTAATTTATTCCTTGATTTAAATATTGAATAAAAAAGTTTTTTAGCCTTTTTAAAGAACTTGAGTTTTGGATTATCAAATTCTGAATTTCTAACATTTTCTGGGCTATGCGTTGTTTATACAATTCTACTAAGTTTTTGATTAAAATCAAGAGGTAAATTTCTCATTTTAAGATTATTTGTTTTTTCACTATATCAGGGAACATTTTTTATCTTTTGTTCGTTTTGTTGTTTGTTTGTGCCTCATCCCTTTTTGATAATGTCAAAGGGGAGAACGTACTGTTGAATTTGTATCCTTTTTATTATTTTCAAAAAATTTAAAACAACAAAAATATTTTTTTCTCTCATATTTTTTAAGTTGTTATTCTAGTGAGGGGGAGATTAGGTGAAAATGTTCCTTTTTGCAAATTCAAATTGAAATATTTGCCATCATCAAAAAGGGGGAGATTGTTGCGGATATGTTTTCATGATTTATGATTTTGATGATAGCAAACACTCATATTTCTCTATGACTGCTTTATCTACTAACATTTCAGGTCCACACGATCAGACTGCAATTGGAACTAGCTCAAGATTGGGTAGACTCTGAGTCAGTTTGTACTCTTTTTCCTTTCTTGAGTCTATTGTATTTTTGGTGTGGCTCCTGATGTTTTATAACTTGGAAGATTTTCTATTATTCTCTAAAGATTTCTATTTTTGGTAATATCGTCTAGGACGATATTTATATCAGTCTGGATGATCTGTCCAAAAGTAGAAACCCTAATTAAGACATTCTCATTAAAGCAGCCGTCATAAGATGATCAGTCTGGACGATACTTATATCGGCCAGGACGATAGGCTCAATTCAGAAAGAATCAGCCTCCATGATCAGATTAGGTATTCTTTATTTTAGGCAATCAGGCAGGACGATATACACATCGTCCAGGATGATCTAACTCAATTATACCTAAATTGATCTAGTATATTTGGAAAGCATTAACGGCTAATTGATACGATCACATCGTCCGGGATGATTGTAGGATCGGTTGGGACAATGGCCTGGATATTTTCAATGGCCAGCATCTATTCCGGATGATGATCAGGACGATTGAAATCGATTTTAAACTAATCATCCGGGACGTTCATGATATCGTCCAGGACGATGTAGCCAATTTTCTTCTGATCGTCCCAAATCGTCCAGGGCTGATGAGCTTAATTTGTACTGATCGTACAGGACGAGATTATTATCGTCCTGGACGATAAAGTTGGCAACATACAATTATTGATCTCCTTTGAAGCTCTTCTATTTAAGAGCTCTTGTTCAACTTTTTTTATCGTCTTTGGCAGCCATTGTAGCTTCGTTCTTTTGGGGAAAACTTGAAGAAAAAGCTTGAAACGGAGTGAGGAAAGGGTGGAGTTTGAGAGAGGGAAAAGATCCTGTGAGGGGGACTCAAGGGAGTGTGGAGGGTGTTCCACACAGTTGCTCCGGCAAGCTCGCACCTGAATACCGTCGGATTTAAGGCTTGTCTCGAGGGAAGTTCACCAAAGAAGAAGATCTCTTTGGTGTCAAAAGACCCGGCGACTCTGCCGCATCGGGGAAGGTGGAAGTGATTTTGTAAGGGCTTCTCTGCCTAGCTATGGGGGCTAAAGGAGAGACACTTAATTTAGTGCAATACTTGGAGGGTGCCTCCAAGGAGTGGACGTAGGTCAAGGTTTGACCGAACCACTATAAATCTGGTGTGTTCTTTTTTTATTACTTCCGCATTTTAATTTCTGTACTTTGATTTTTATTGTGGTGATATTGGTTTTAATTTGTGTTTTGATTGAAAGATATTCTTTACCAATTCACCTATCTCTCTTGGTTAGCCTCGGAACTAGTTCATAAGGCCTAACATTCCTAACAAACTTTCATCCTCTATCCTACAACATATATGGATTATCCTGCCCCAAAACAGTTCTTCCTACAAATCCCTTATGAGGATAGTTTACTACCTTACGTACCTATTATCCATATTGGAAACATCACCCTATCAATAAGTAGCATTAACTCATAAGACGTTGACCACAATGAATGCAATCCTTAAAGTTACTAGAAGATGCTGTTGATGCAGGTCCCCTCGAATATTATACCATCTTTTTTTATCATTATCTCTCTCTGATTGGTTCATCTCCGCTCCTCTTACTGACATCATATCTAGATCCCACCTCATATCTAGATGTTAGTGCTGCCAAATCAGTATCTGTCAGTCTTGCCCACTCCATCAACTCAAAAACTCATGAATCCATAGAGGTACTATAAGATGTTTGAGCCCCCTATTCAACTCTTGCAGAAACCTGCAGCACTTTCCGCAACAATAGGAATCAAATGAGGAACATTCTTAATAAGGGCCGTAAACTCAGCCTCATACTACATTACTGTCTAGCATCATTGCTCTAACTTAATGAAAGCTTCATGCATATATCATTAGGCTGATGGAGGTACAAACCACATCCTGAATACTATAGTGAATTCATCCCAAGTGATCATAATATTTGTCTTCCTTAGAAATTTCCCTCTCTACTACTATCCAATCCATCATCTCTATGCCTTTCCTTCAAATAGAAATACAACTAATGGTACCTTTCTACTATCCGGATATTATATGCAGTCAAATATCTTTTATATCCTTAGAATCCTATCTTTTGCAACTTGAGGTCCTACAACTCCTTTAAACAATGGAGGCTTCAACTTATGAAATGTCTTCAAATTCTTATCTTCAACTTCTTTTTTGCTTCCAATTGACTCACTCTATACATCTCCCATTACATGAGCTATAATAGTAGCCAACTGCATCACACTATTTGATGTCATTAGAGCTGCATTGTATTGTTAATTTGGTATATTTAACTCTGGTGGATCCATTTTAATTATTTACTTGTATGGTTTAGTATGATTTAAATAATACACACATGAAATCAATTATGTATGTAAAATAATGCACCCAAATTTATACATTTTACCCATTATATGCAACTCAATCAATACCTAAAGCTCTGGTAATAATTAATTCTTTCAAAAATTATGCTCTGATATTAATTGTTATGCCTCAAAATTTTTTTGGGAAGAATTATTCATTTATCTTTTAATAAATAATAAATAGAGCTATTTAATGTCATTTATTAGTACTAAACAATAAAATGTATTCTATAATTCAAATCATCAATGCACACATATGTACTCATTCTCAAACATCAAATATAATACTCAAGATTTATATAATTATCACATATCTATCATGTCCTGAGTATAAAAGAAAAGCTAAAATAAAAAGAACCCGAATCTGAATGAATCATGACCAGCCTGACACCCTTGATCCTTTGCCCTAACATGAAATCATTTAACCACATATAATAAGCTAAAAAATCGAGTCATCAAAATCTATAACTGAATTCAAAGTACGACAAATGAGCAATATACATGTCAGGGATCAAATCATAGTAGTAACATTCATATGATCATTGAATTAGTATAAAAATAATAAAAATTTTATGCAGTAATTATAGAATCTATAAATAGTAAAACACTACGATATATAAGCTAGTAAAGTAGTAAACTAGTATATATATATATATATATGTATATATATGTATATATATATGTATATATATGTATATATATATATGTAATGCAATTATCGTATTCGTGATATCAATTAGTACATAAATTGAATAAAGCATCTAATCAAAATATTAATAAATATTGTTAAAATCAAATCAATATTGTAAACTCATATAGTAGCATACATATTCTTTCCAATTATTATAAACTAGCATTAAATTAATATCTTAATCGAATGCTTAATATATCTTATATATCAAATGCTCAATGAATATATCATGCTTTTTTATCAATAAATCAGTAATAATGTTAATAATTATTGCGGGCTAGAATATAAGTGGCGATAAAGTTAGAAAATTTTTATCTCAGCATTACACGGATATCCAGCACACAAACAAAATGAAAAAGAAACACTCATATTTTTTTATGTGGAAAACCTTATAAAGGGATAAACCACGGGGCCACGCCTAGTTGATAAAATTCCACTACTATTTTCTTAAGTTACAAATGGCTGACACGTCCCTGAAATTGAGGATGACCAGATTACAACTCTCGAGTTGAAATTCAATTAGAAATAGATATTGAAATTCTAGTGATATTGGGTGGTCATGTAGAACTCCTGCATCACTTGAAGGTTGGGCGAAACTTCGGCATCACTTGGAGTTCGGGAGGAACTCCAGCATCACTTGAAGGTCGGGCAGAACTCTGACGCCACATGGAGTTCGAGTAGAACTCTAGTATCACTTGGAGTTCGGGAGGAACTCCAACATGACTTGAAGGTCAAGCGGAACTCCAATACCACTTGGAGTTCGGGTGGAACTCCAGCATCACTTGGAGTTTGGGAGGAACTCCGGTGACATTTGGAATTTAGACGGAACTCCGACATCACTTGAAGTTCAGGAGGAACTCCGACGGTGGTCGAGGAGTCTCTTCCTTCTCTTCCTTCTTCCCTTATTGCCTCGCTTAATTCCAGCGTCGGTCTGATGCCGGATGAAAGTCTGGCGGTGGTCGAGGAGGAGCTTATTCCTTCTCTTCCATCTCTTCTTTCTTCTCTTCTTATTTTTGGGTCCCTTCTTAAGAGAAATGAGATGCTATTTATAGTTTTATGAGAGTGACATGACCAATAAATAGGTGAAAGATCAGGGGTGAATTGGGAGTGGTTTGAATGGACGGATGATGTTGAATCTCTTGATTGTAGATTGTTTATCAAGCATTTGAAGGCTCTAATGAAATCAGAATTTAACGATCTTGGGCTCGTTGGATTTTTCTCATCGAGCCGCTCGATTCGACTATAAGCATGTCATATTTGGAAACAGTTTGGTAATTCAAATTGTTGTTTGAACCTTCCAATAGTGCTTTGGGTCTTTGATTTGGACCCATTTGGGCTTGTATTGAGTTGAATTTAGTGTCATTAGGTTCATATTTTCAAGATGCTCAGTTTGATTATAAGTTTGCTAAAATTAGAGTTTAGATGATCCCAGATTTAATTTTTGAAGTTTCCAACTAGATTTTTGCTTTGAGATTCGTGCCCGATCAAGCTAATTTTTTGATGATATATCAATAATAAATCTAAACATTAATATATACAATGCATCAATAATATTCATTTCAGTAGTCATACTAAATAATTAAGAATTCTGGCTATCATGATGTTTTTCAATACTACCTTAGTGTTAGTAAATTATTGACTCAATAAATAGAGTCATCACTCTTTGCTCGTCGGCATAATAATCATTTTTTTATAACTCTTAATTAGTGTATCACGTGAATCAGTAGAGAATAACACAAAATCATCGTATTTAAAGGAAAGTCTTTCGACCCACAATCCTATATAGGTCAATCAGTCTCCAACCAGGTTAATCAGTCTCCAACCAATAGGTCAATTAATCTTTAATTATCTTTCACAGTACTATAATAGTAATAACGATAAGCTATTACTCAATCATATGTCCACATTCATTTTTAATACTTTGTAGTAAATAAAGCATAATTGAGCTTAATTCAGAAAGTGTCAAAATATCTTAAGAGTAGACAATAAAAATTATACTAGGCAAAAATTCACATTTTCAAATTTAATCAAATTACCAAATATTGCCAAAAATAACTTTCTGAAGCTTTAGTTGAACTAAATCAGTATTTTAGATATCAAAATAAATTTCTAAGTATGCAAAAATCGATGTATTTTTAAAATCACATGACAAAAAATCTTAAATAAATACTCAAAATATTCATAATTTAATCTCTATAACATATATAAAGTTACGAGATGAAAGTTTTTCCAATACCAAATCATTCTCATTTTTTGATAATAAAATACAAATTTGATTAGAAAATATCAAAAGTACACTATCCTTGTAATCAGAAATAGGATAAATATTCCTTACAACGAGATGATCAAATCTTCCAACAGGCTCAAATGATGAAAATCATTCCTCAACCTTCAAATCCTATCTTTTTCTTTCTCTCTTAATTCCCCTTAACAGACCTTTGTTTGCAGAAATCAGAAAGAAAAGAAAATTTATTTAATTAAGTGGCTTTTGATATTTATAATAAAATAATATATAATATTAATATAACAATTTAATTTAATAAAATTTTTAATTAAAAATTTATAGAAATTCTTTTGGGACTTTAAAAATTATAAAAAAATCATAAAATAAATCAGTTTATTTAAAAAAAATTTTTTGGTAAAACCTATTTACAAAACGGTTTTCTAACTATCCCAAAATCACCACTTATACCGATATGTGTTAATTTCTTAAGGATTTTCACCAATGCTTAAAAATTATGAAAAAATCATGTAATTAAAATACTACAATCTCAATGTTATGGCGAAGAAAGCTTGTAATTTGAACTTATAATGACTATAAAATTTTTTTTTTTATCACAGTTTGTAATTTGAACTTATAATGACTATAAATTTTTTTTTTTATCTAAGTTAAAATATAAGCTATTACAAACCAGGCGATGGTCGATTAGGAGTCTGGTGGCAAGAGAACTATGATTTCTCTTTCTTTCCTCTCTTCCTTCTCTTCCTTGTCTGGTCCCCCTCCCTCAATGCAGAATGAGAGGTCTATTTATAATTTTTTGGGAGTGGCATGTCCAGTAAATAGAAAGAAGATCAAGGGCATGTTGGGAATATTTTGAATGGGCGATCGATATTGACTCCCTTGATCATAGACTATTTATTAAGTATTTGAGTGTCTTAGTGATATTAGAATTGGGCAATCTTAGGCTCATTGGATTTCTCTGATTGAGTCACTCGATTCTACTATAAGCATGTCATGTTTGGAACTTATTTCGTCATCCAATTTATGGTTTGAACCTTTCAAATGCGCTTTGGGTCTTTGATTTGGACCCATCTGGGCTAAGATTGGGTCGAATTTTATGTCATTGGGTTCATCTTTTTGGGACGTTCAGTTTGACTATAAGTGGATGGCTCCTAATTTAATTTTGGAAGTTTTTAATTTGATTTTGCCTCGAAATTTGTGCTAGATCAAGATAATTTTTTGATGATTTATAATTTGGCCCCCCATATTTTGGAACGTCAAAGTCAGCAGATTCCGGAAATATTTTCCATAGCTTTTCAAATCATTCCAATGCAAAATTATAATTTCTACATAACTTTGATGCCCGATCGCTCCCTAGACGTCAACGTGGATCTCTCCTCGGGGTTGTGAACCAAGTAAAATACCTTTAATCATAATTTTAACATGTCTCAAAGTTGGCATGACGATTGGAGCACTAAATCTCAAAATATTTCTTTCCAAAACTCTTGAAATTGACTACAGAGGCTCCGTTGGGTCTTGAAAGTATCAATATTGAGTTTAGAACGTCGAAAAATTATCCCATGGTCCCCAAAAAAGTTTGAATTTAATTGTTCGACCAAAAATTGGCCGCATACACGCATTGGGGGCCGAACAGGCTGGGCCGACCCGCCAGCTGCCAGTGGTGGAAAGTCCGTGTTGTTGCGTGGTTGAAGCGATGCGCCTTGCGGGCGGCTACAATGCTGCTTGCCTCCAATATGTCCTTTAGATTTGATATTAAAGGTTGAGAATTATGGTCTGCCTTCTTTACAAAATTTGAATCAATATCACTTTCTCAACATCCATTAATAAAATACTGTAGAGTGCAATACTGCAGCAACAACCTTTTTATTGACTTATGATTTTTTTTTTTTTTTTTTGACATTTCGATCAATTATGGCAAATTCACATGCACATCATATACGTAAGATCCAAACCCAATGCCTCTTAGTTGATAGTAAAAAATATCAACCAACTAACCAAGATGAGCTGCATTATTGACTTATGATAAATATCCATTTACATATTACGTTCAACCTTGGATAAATTTGTCGACTTTTGCCATGTAGAGAGGATGTATACATCCAGGCCTCCCGAGCATCTTACAAGTTAATCTTTCTTTAGTAATAAAGCATATATTTTGTCCTAATTTAACTACTCAATACACCTTACAATGACAATACACAATTCCAATTTTTCATTCCTCACAAGTTTAAAAAGATGCACCTCTTCTTATCCATTGATTGAGAGTTTTGACTATCAATTAAGAGGTTTTGAATTTAAGTCTTACATATGTGATATATTTATAAATTTGTCTTAATTAATCTAAGTATCGGAAAACAAGTTTAAAAAGAATAGCAATAATGAACCCTCTATTTATAAAAAGAAGAGTTCGGCATGCAGAGTGTTTTTTGTTTACTTCAAAACGTAAAGCTATTATTCCTACATTTAAGCTCACTCGCTTTCTTCCCATGTTCCCTTCTCCAGCCTATAATAGATCATTCAAATCTATGCGAAGGAATTCAAAGGAACCATTTGAGACCTACTGTGCTCTAGTTAAAGCTGATCCTGAAGAAGAGAAAACCAAGTAGCATTAATATTATACAAATGAAGGTATACAAATATGCATAACTCTATTCTTAGAGAAATTATCAGATGCGGCTTACGTATGCGGCTCTACATGTAAGAGGAGAATACACAATTGTGTGCTCGCTCTATACTACGGCAAATTATTACGTCCGGTGTCCTGATTGGATGTCCGGACGTCCGGTGACTGGACGTAATAATTCTCCCTATACTCTACACCCTTATTAAAGTACATATTTTGTGTATTATTGTGTACTCCAATTAGATGTAGTACATAATACGAGTCGAGCCGAGTTAGAGTCATCTTTGGCTTGAGCATAAGTATTTAATTAATTAAGATTGAGCTCAGGCTCAAGCTTTATTTTATGAGTTCGAGCAAGCTCACAACTCGGCTCATTTATTTTGAAAGAGAGAAATAACTAAGATTCAAATAAATTATGATACTAAAATAATAAAAATAATGAGAAATTAGTAAAAATCACTTAATTTGAAAAGTAAGATATATTTTTAAACAATTTTAATAATTTTGTACTTCAAATCCTAAATACTAATATATTTTAAGTGTATTTTATATTGATATTTTTTAAATGAATGAGCTCACTAAGATAACACTATAGGAAAGTTATCTTTTTTGCGGCAGATAAATCCGCTGCTAAATAAGAAAATCCCTCACAAAATACAATTTGAGGCGGAATATAATCTGACAAAAAAAGTGGCATTGTAAAATTATTTGCGGCAGAAAAAATCCACCGCAAATATTTTCTACAGATTTATGACTGATTTGCTGCGGAATTTCAACAAAAAAAAATCACAAATTCTACCCAGTCAGACGGGCTGCCCATTGCCCTTGGACTGCCCTGCTATCTCCTACCTCGGCGGCTGCTGACCGGACTACCTGCGCCATCTCCTGCTTTACCTACTGCCCGAGCTTGACTGGCGTCATCTTCCGCCTAACCGACCTACTTGAGATTGGAACCTGCTCCATCAAAAACCATTGCCCTACTCCACTTAGCCGCAGAGACAAAACAACTTAAAAAGCTTTTTTTTTTTTTGTATATTATAACACAGCTTGCAACGGATTTGCGGCGGCAATTTCCGCCCACCACAACTTCGCCTAAGAAAAATCTTCGAAAATTTATGTTGCTAAATAAATCCTTCGCTTGTTCGTTGGTAACTCGTAAGTTCTTCTTCAACTGTGGCCTGTGGATCTAAAGAACTATATTCCCCAGAGACATGCTGAAGAGGATTAAAGTCCCCTTGAAAATGCATCATCATCATTATAATTGACTACTTCAGTCTGCAGATCCGCTTTTCTTACATTATAAAATTTTTCCTATCACGTTGATCAATCATTATTGCTGATATTGTGTGCAGATCTAATCAAATCATATCGTTTTTTTTTAATACTTTCAGTTTAAGACACATGATGGAAGTTAAGGTTACTTCTAATTGTAAGCTTTTTTTTTTTTTGGACCCTTTGATAAATGTCCACTCTCTTGTGAAACTTTATAGCCTTATTGTCTTGGATCTTTTTCATTGCTCCCACTCAGGGCAAATTATTACGTCCGGTGTCCAGATTCGTCCGGACATCAATCCAGATGCGCCACGTCACCCAAATACATTGGAACCCGATGTATTTTGGTGACGTGATGCATCTGGATTGAATGTCCGGACGTCCAGTGACCGGACGTAATAATTCGCCCCCACTCAGCCATTATTTCTGATTTCATTATTGATGGCATATGTGATCTTTCATATTGTTGTAACTCTCAAATTGTTTGTCAAATCAAAGGTATTACGATATAAAAAGGCAGAATTTCATGATTTTGGTTGGGAAAAGAGTTATTCTCCTACAAACTGATTTATCAAAATAGTAATCTTAATTTGCCTAAGGTTATGTGGCACAAGTTTATTTGGTTTAAGGGGTTTGCTATCAATTATGCATTATTTGCATGGAAAATTATAATGGGAGGGCTAAAGATTGTTGATGTTCTTGTCAAAGAGGAATGTTGGTTAATGATGTTTTCGTTCTCTGCTTTTGAGTGAAAATCACAACCATTTATTTTATGAATGTGCACTTTCTTTGTACATATTAATGCTTTTGATTGGGAAAAGAGTTATTCTCCTACAAAATGATTTATCAAAATAGTAATCTTAATTTGCCTAAGGTTATGTGGCACAAGTTTATTTGGTTTAAGGGGTTTGCTATCAATTATGCATTATTTGCATGGAAAATTATAATGGGAGGGCTAAAGATTGTTGATGTTCTTGTCAAAGAGGAATGTTGGTTAATGATGTTTTCGTTCTCTGCTTTTGAGTGAAAATCACAACCATTTATTTTATGAATGTGCACTTTCTTTGTACATATTAAAGAGTTCCATACCTATTGGAAATTGTTTTCAGTTTTGGAGAATGATATTACATATTCATAACTATGTTGGCCACATTTCTTGCGAAATCAATAAGAATTTTTTTTTCTATTGGTTGTTCATATCACAGCTTCCTACATTTAACAAAAGAGAAACAATCAAATACTTGAATCGAATTTGCTCTAAATAAAAAAAATAATAATAACTCTTGTTGCGTGCGAGAATATACGCGGCGGTAGAGTTTGTAAATTTGCGTCCTAACGTTGCACGAGTATTTCACATACAAACAGAAAAGAGAAAGTGAACACCAAGGTTTTTACGTGGAAAACCCCAAAAGGGAAAAAACCACGGGGCCTCGCCCAGTTGTAAAGTTTCACTAGTGATTTAGCAGATTACAGATGGCTGATTCGTCCCACAAGTTAGGATAATCAGAATACAATTTGTTTCTCCCAGGAAGTTTACAAGATTTTGCGAATTCCTGGCGTTTCCTGAAAATCCGGCAGAGTTCCGGCGTCTTCAGGCGGCAGGAAGAGCTCCGGCGGCGGTGGTCGAGGAGGTGAGGAATCTCCTATTCCCCTTTCTCCTTCTCCTTCTCTTCTTCTGCGAATTCTTGGCGTTTCCTGAAAATCCGGCAGAGTTTCGGCGTCTTCAGGCGGCAGGAAGAGCTCCGGCGGCGGTGGTCTAGGAGGTGAGGAATCTCCTATTCCCCTTTCTCCTTCTCCTTCTCCTTCTCTTCTTCTTCTCTCTCTTCACTTGAGTCCCTTTGGTGTAGAATGAGGGCTCTATTTATAGTTTTTATGGAGTGGCATAGCCCGTAAATAGGCGTGAGATCAAGGGCGAACAGGGAGTTGTTTGAATGGACGGCCGATATCGAATCCTTTGATCATGCACCGTTCGTTGGACATTTGAAGGCCTTAATGATGTCGGAATTCAATGATCTTGAGCTCGTTGGATTCGTCTCGTCGAGCCGCTCGATTCTAGTATAAGCTCGTCAAAATCAGAGACCGTTTGGTAACTCAAATTGCGGTTTGAACCTTCCAACAGTGCTTTGAACCATTGATTCGGACTCATTTGGGCTCGGATTGGGTTGATCTTGGTGTCGTTGGATTAGAGAGAGATCCGCGCGCGTACCAGCCAGGCCGAAAACCGCGCAACTAACAAGGATTACTGCGCGACTGCGGCCGAACCGCGCTCGCTCTGACGGCCGAAACCGCGGCCCGCGTCCGCGCTGGGCCTGGGCGCACCCGCTCGCGTGGCTGCGCCCGCGGGGCTCTGCCGGCGCCCTTCATTCTGCCTGGGCTGAGCGCGGCTCTTGGCTGCCGGCGCC
>NW_021319981.1:290343-292834 GCF_001605985.2 Dendrobium catenatum | reverse complement strand
TGCTGGCTGCCGTGCTAGCGGCCGTGGCCGGCAGTGATCCGCGGGCTGTGTTCGCGGATCGCCAAGCTGGCAGCGCCGTTTCGTGCGGCCGGTTCGGCTGCACCGCCTTAGGTGGGTCCCACTTGCCGAAAATAGGCGTTTTTGTCATTTTTGGGTCCAAAAAATTCTCAAAAAATCCCAAAAAATCAGAAAAAATTTAGAAAAATTGGAATAACTCCCTCTCATTCTCTTCAAAACCTTTAAATAAGCCCCCTAGGCCATTAGAAAACTTGCACCTTCTCTTTCTTGCTCCCTCCGGTTCTCTGGCGGCTGAGACTTCCGCTATTTGCGAGTTGGAATTTTTTCCTACTCGAATAGCACCCCTCCTCGCGTGCAGAAACCTACGGGATTTCTTCCTCCCCCTCCGGCTTACTGACGGTTGTTTGGCTTCCGTTATTTACGAGTTGGAATTTTTTCCTACTCGAATAGCGCCCCTCTTCGCGTGCAGAAGCCTACGGGATTTTTTCCTCCCCCTCCTGCTTACTGACGGTTGAGGCTTTCGTTATTGGCGAGTTGGAATTTTTTTCTAGTCGAATAGCGCCCCTCCTCGCGTGCAGAAGCCTACGGGATTTCTTCCTCCCCCTCCGGCTTACTGACGGTTGAGGCTTCCGTTATTTGCGAGTTGGAATTTTTTTTACTCGAATAGCGCCACTCCTCGCGTGCAGAAGCCTACGGGATTTCTTCCTCCCCCTCCGGCTTACTAACGGTTGAGGCTTCCGTTATTTGCGAGTTGGAATTTTTTCTACTCGAATAGCGCCCCTCCTCTCGTGCAGAAGCCTACAGGACTTGAATGCCATTTGGGCAGAAGTTTGCTGGCGAGTAGTAGTCCGCCGACGAGGAGAAGTCCGACGACAAGGAGAAGTCCGACACCGGGTAGAAGTACGGCCTTGGGCAGAAGACCGATGAAAGTTCGTCGACAGGCAGAAGTCCGACGATGAGTAGACGTCTGCTGACGAGCAGAAATTCAACGATCCGTAGGAGTCTTCTGACGAGCAGAAGTCTGACGACAGGAAGAAGTCCGAAGTCGGGTAGAAGTTCAACGTCGAGTAGAAGACTGACGAAGATTTGTCGACGAGCAGAAGTCCGACCACGAGTAGAAGTCTGCTGGTGAGCAGAAGTCCGACTATGCGTAGGAGTCTTTCGACGAGAAGGAGTCTGAAGACAGGGAGAAGTCCGACGTCGGGTAGAAGTTCAACGTCGGGTAGAAGACCGACGAAGATTCGTCGATGAGCAGAATGCCGACGACGAGTAGAAGTCCGCTGATGAGCAGAAGTCCGATGACAAGGAGAAGTCTGACGTCGGGTAGAAGTTCAACGTCGGGTAGAAGACTGACGAAGATTTGTCGACGAGCAGAAGTCCGACGACGAGTAGAAGTCTGCTGGTGAGCAAAAGTCCGACGATGCGTAGGAGTCTTTCGACGAGCAGGAGTCTGACGATAGGGAGAAGTCCGACGTCGGGTAGAAGTTCAACATCGGGTAGAAGACCGACAAAGATTCATCGATGAGCAGAAGTTCGACGACGAGTAGAAGTCCGCTGACGAGCAGAAGTCCGATGACAAGGAGAAGTCTGACGTCGGGTAGAAGACTGACGAAGATTCGTCGACGAGCAGAAGTCCGACGACGAGTAGAAGCCTGCTGGCTAGCAGAAGTCCGACGATGCGTAGGAGTCTTCCGACGAGCAGGAGTCTGACGATAGGGAGGAGTCCGACGTCGGGTAGAAGTTCAACTTTGGGTAGAAGACCGACGAAGATTCGTCGACGAGCAGAAGTCCGACGACGAGTAGAAGTCTGCTGGCGAGCAGAAGTCCGACGATGCGTAGGAGTCTTCCTACGAGCAGGAGTCTGACGACAGGGAGGAGTCCGACGTCGGGTAGAAGTCATATCTGAGGCTGTATGTCAGAACATTTATTCGATGACATTAACCTGTGAGGAAGAGGTCGAGAGAATCCACCAAGGATGTAAGACCTATCCGAGGTTATATGTCGGAGCCCTGCTCGACGACGTTAACCTGTGTGGGTGAGATCAGGAGAATCCACCAAGGATGTAAGACCTATCCGAGGTTGTATGTCGGAGCCCTGCTCGACGACGTTAACCTGTGTGGGTGAGGTCAGGAGAATCCACCAAGGATGTAAGACCTATCCGAGGTTGTATGTCAGAACATTTGTTCGATGACATTAACCTGTGTGGAAGAGGTCGAGAGAATCCACCAAGGATGTAAGACCTATCCGAGGTTGTATGTCAGAACATTTGTTCGATGACATTAACCTGTGTGGAAGAGGTCGAGAGAATCCACCAAGGATGTAAGACCTATCCGAGGTTGTATGTCGGAGCCTTTGCTTGACGACGTTAACCTGTGTGGAAGAGGTCGAATCGGATCCCCCTGGGATCGATTTTGCCTTGATTGGGAGAGGGCGTATGCCACGTGTATCCCGAATCAAAGGTTAAGAAGGGTCT
>NW_021319981.1:173769-281416 GCF_001605985.2 Dendrobium catenatum | reverse complement strand
TAAGGGTAGAAGTGGGTTCAAGTTTGAAGACACTTGGCTTTCTTTCAAAGCAGCTGAGCATATTGTTTCTAATAGGTGGAGGAAGATTGTCTTGGGCGATGACATGGAGATTCTCAACAAAAAATGCAAAAGAACCTTAAAGGATTTATTTTATTGAAGCAGGAACAGATTGAAAGAATTCTCCTTGGAGAAAGATATACTAAAAGCTGAGATTGTGAAATTGCAAGAAGAAGAATCTGAATTCGGTTGGTTGACTGAGGAAAAGCTTTAATTACTCAAATCTAAGGTTAAAGAACTTAATTTGGTTCTTAATAATCTTAACACTTGGTGGAAACAAAGGGCAAAAGCTAAGTGGATAAATGAGGGTGATGTAAACACCAAATTTTTTCAGTCCTTTGCCAACTCTAGAAGGAATGCTAATCGAATTTCCCAAGTTAAATACTCTAATGGGATACTAACTGAAGATACGAAGGAGATTGAGGAGGTTTTCAGGAGGTTTTTTCAAGGGAAATGGAAGTACAGGAACTGCAATTTTTCGGGTTGGCTTGAACTGAGGAAAGTTTTGGATGACTGTGATAGTGAACTGTTGATTAAAGACCTGGAAGAGGCTGAGATTAAAGAAATTATAGTCAATTTGGGGAGTAATAAATCACCCGGCTTTGATGGAATTACCCATTCCTTTTTCAAAGCCTTTTGGAATGCAATTCGAATGGATGTGGTGAATGCGGTTAAGCAGTTTTTTGTCACTGGTTTGATGAACAAAGAATGGAAAGACACCTTAATTGTGCTCATTCCTAAATCTCCTAATCCCAGTACTCCTTCGGCTTACCGACCTATAAGCCTTTGCAATTCAATCTACAAAATTGCTGCTAAAATTTTATTGAATAGAATGTTGGGCATCATGCCCAGGATCATTTCTGAGGAGCAAGCGGCTTTTGTGAGAGGTAGGGCAATCTCTGATCATCTTTTTTTGGCACAGGAGGTCTTCAACAAAATGAGAATTTCAAAGGCTTGCAATGGCTTCTTGGCTATTAAAGTGGACATGGAGCAAGCATATGATATTATGTGCTGGTCTTCCTTGGAGAAAATGATGCTTGATATGGGTTTCCCTTCAAGATTTGTTCATTTAGTGTTGGAATGTGTTACTACCCTGAGGTATTCTATTATGATCAATGGTGAGAGGTCCAACTGGATTGAGGGGAAGAGTGGCTTTCGTCAGGGATGCCCTCTATCACCGTTTCTCTTTATTATTTGTTCCCAGTTGCTTTCGAATGCCTTTATTAGCAGGAACTCTGATGTGGGTATTAGGATCTCTTCTAATTCCCAGAAGATTTCTCACCTCCTTTTTGCAGATGATATTTAACTATTTCTTGAAGCTAAATTGAAGGTCATGATGAAGGTTAGAGAGACTATGAGGGACTATTGCAATTGGACTGGTTAAAACATCAATTACCACAAATCTTCTTTGGTTTGTAGTTGCTCGGTGGAGAGAAGGAGGAGAACCAAGATTTCCAAATTTATGGGTATTAAGCTGGTTAATGAATTTGAGTATTTGGGCATCAAATTGGCATTAAGACGTCTAAGGAAGGAGGACTTTCAGGTGTTATTGGACAGGTCCAGTAAAAGGATTAATGCTTGGGGAAACAAATTTATTTCCTTAACCGGTAGACTGGTTTTAATTAAATCAGTTGCTCTTTCTCTTCCTTTGTTTGTCATGACTCATTCCCTTATTCCAATGAAAATTCTGTTGGAATTTGAGAAAATGTGTAGGGACTTCATTTGGAACAAAGTTGATGGTAATAGGGGCATTCATTATGTTTCGTGTGAGCAATTATGTAAGCCTAAACAATTTGGTGGATGGGATGTACATTCTGTTGTGGATAGGAAGGATGCAATGAGAGCCAAGATTGCTTGGAAATTAATTGACAAACCTGAGTCTTTATTGAGCAGACATCTTATTGCGAAGTATGGAGTAGATTGATGGAGCTATGAGCTGAGTAGGAGCAGCTCCTCTACGTGGAAGATTATGTCATCTGGTTGGAAGGCACTCATGGATCATGTTAGATGGAGAATTGGCAAAGGATGTAAAATTAAAGTGCTTAAGGATACCTGGATTTTAGATAAGCCATTACTCAAATGGCCAATGTTTGTGGGTTATTTTGAAGATGAGGATGCTTCTCTGGACGGCCTTATTTCTGATGGCAGCTGGGACCGTGGAAAACTGGGTAGGTTCTTTGGGATAGATCTTGTTGATCTCGTTTGTGAAGTTAAGATTGATAATGGTATGCATGAGGATGGTATGGAATTGAAACACAAGTTGTCTGGTAAGTCCTTATCTACATTAATTTTGTAAGACAACTTCAATAACCAGGATGACTTGATGGAATTAAGTTAGATTTATAAATTGGGTTTAAATGCAAGAGTGGAGATATTTATATGGAGGATGGTTTCGAATGCTCTCCCTTCAGGTGCATTCTTAATAAGGAGGAAAATTGCTGTTGATTCTGATTTCCCTTTGGGATGTGGTAGTGTGGAGGATATCAGTCATATTGTAGCCAACAGTTGTAAACTCAGGAAAGTGTTGTATGTGCTGAGAGGATGGGGATTCCAGGTTCCAGTTTTTAATAGTTGGGAGGTCTGCTGGACTAGTCTTCAGGAGCTCAAAGATTGGAACTTGTTAATGGTAAAATTGTATTTTACTGTTATTTGGTTTTTGTGGAATCATAGAAATAAATTTAAACATGGAGACCCGGATGTTAGTGAGGTGTTCTTAGCTACTTCAATTCTCAGCTTTATTTGCCTGGATAAATAGAATTTTGGCCGATCGAAGAACTGGGTTGTCTATCAATCCCGTGGACTGTCTTCCTGTGAATGGCAACCTCCTCCCCCCGATTGGATCAAGATTAACTTTGATGCTTCACTGAAAGGCAATTATGAGGCAGGTATTGGTGGTATTGCAAGGGATTACAAGGGAAGGTTTATTCTTGCTTTTGGGATAAATAAAATGCATTGGGACATTGCCCATTTGGAGTTGTCCGTAGCTTCAGCTATTGCAGAAATTATACGTGATAGATTTGATGATATTGGTGGGATTATAGTTGAAGGAGACAATAAAAATGTTATAAAATTTCTTCACAATTTGCACAGTACACTGAAGAAAGTGGAAAGGAGATTGGATCTTGAAGAATCTTCATTTCTTAATAAGGTAAATAATGTGATTTTTCATTGGGTAAACCGTAGTTGTAATAGATTAGCTAATTTTTGTGCTAATCATGTTCTTATTTCTGACTTTTTGTGGGATTTGTTTTGTGAGAGTGAGCTACCTTCTTCCTTTTGTGAGTTGTTAAAGGAGGATTGTGTGAGAACTCTCCACTATCAGTAGTTTGTATCTAGGTCTTTGCTTTGGTTTTTCTTTCTATGCAATATTAGCATTCTTAAAAAAAAAAGGCTTAAAATAGCTCTAGGACTTTTCTGGAGTGATTCTTAATAGATGGGATTATTTGGATAAGGGTAGATTAGGTCTAAGAGGGTGTTTGACCAAGTTTGGCCCTTCTAAACCCTTGATTAGACAATTTGACTAATCCAAAGCCACTTGGACTGCTGATGTGACATAGGAGGAAGATATTGAATGTTGGAGTGCTGGGTTTGGAGATAGGGAGTCGAGCTTGAATACTATGGAATTAATTCTTTGAATGTTTAATGGTCTTTTGACCATTTGTTGACTAGTTTGACCAGTCAACAGGTCAAGCCTTGCTGAGGTGGCAAGGGAAGGGCCATAAGGGGCTGGATTGAGTTTGGAAAGGTTTGAAGTTTAAGGAAATATGGTTTGAATGAATTAGACATGTATATATGTATGTTTTCCTATGGTTAAAGGTTTGACTAAGTCAAAATCTATGGTGATTTGACTTCAAAAGGATTTCAAAATATTTGAATCTTATTTTGAAATGGATTTGAGAGTTTAAAGGATTTGATTTGATCAAATAGGTTGGAATAACCCATTTAAACTCTTAAATGCTCATTGGTCAACCTAGGTTGACCCAGGGGGTGGGTCCAGGCTTAATAATTTTGAAATAATATTTTGACAGTATGAGAAATGATTTGAGGGATCATGGAAATCATATGGGTAAAAATACCTGTTTGAGCCCTTAATGGGTTAATAGGTCAACCTAGGTTGACTTGGTCAACCAGGTCGACCCAGGAGCTGAGAATGGACTCAAAAAGTTTGGTTTGATATTTGAAAATTGTTGAAAGTGGTTTTAAGCAATTTTGAGTTCATTTGGTTTGAAATTGATATTCAAACCCTTAAGGGATATTTTGGTCATTTTGACCCCTGGTCAATTGGGGTAAAAGTGGGTCCATAAAAAGGTAGTTTAATATTCAATAGGTCATAATCAAGTGTCTGGAAGTGATTGGAGGCTTTGTAGAAAGCTCCAAGGTCAAAATCCACTGGGTGGCAAGTCCAGTGGCATAGGCTGTAAATATTTAAAGGTTTTATAGCCTTTGGATTTCAATTCAATTTCTGAGGTTAGAGACCTTAAAATAGGCTTAAATTTAGAGAGTTACCTCTAGAGACATGTCTTATCACTTTTCAAGTGATAAAATCAGAATTGGAGGTCATTTGATTAGGTTTTGAAGTTTTTAAAAAATCCTTGAAAAGGCTTTCAGGGTGGAGCCCTTAGTCTTGAATTTTGGGTTTGAAAGTATGGATTTGATCATAGGGTCTGGATTAGATCCTAAGGTTAGGATTGATCTAAGGTCTTGATAGATCCTAGGGTATGGGGTTCAGAAGAGTCCTAAGGTCTAGAGTAGACCCTAAGGTCTGGAGTCTAGAAGGATCCTATGACCTAGAATAGATCCTAAGTTCTAAATTTGTCTGGAGGAATCCTAGGGTCTGGATTTTAGGAGGATCATAGAATCTAGATTTGTCTGGAAGTTAAACTGATTTAGGGTCAGGATTGGTCCAACTGACCTCATACAAAAATAAGGTCAACAGGGTGATGATGCCTCTTCTTAAAGATGTGTGATGCATGCAATGCCGGGTGTTTGCTTGGTTGGGCTAATATAGATGATGTCTTATCTTTTTCAAGTGTTATAATTTTTGTTTTCAATGTATTATTTTTATATTCATATCATGCAACTTCCACTTTTAGATGATGTTCATTTCTATCTATTTTCCATGCAAGTTTCTCTAATTTATCAAACTCCTTTTCTAATTCAGTACGCGATGTTTTCAAGGATTCATGTGCTTCAGATAATTCAATATACTTCTTATTTAATGCATCAAACTATCAAGCAGGGATATATGATCTCTGTCTAAATCAGAATATTCTTTAACTGAGTTAGCATGCTCAGTTTATAACGTACTGAATTCAGTATTAAGATTAGCAAGAATTTTCTTTAACTTTTTATATGACTCATGAATTTTCTTAGAAATGATCAATAAATGTTTATATTAAAGTTGACATACCTATTCTTGATTTGTTTTATCAAGATTATCATTAGCCATTAGATATAAATTCATTATCTCCTCCTATGCTTCTTCTTCTGACGATTTTGAGGTAGAGTCATCCCAAAATTCCTTTTATGTCTTCATCTTCCCTTTCTTATATTTTTCCTTCTCCTCACCTTTTTCCTTATTTGGTTGGATCTTAATATTGAGTTAATCAGCTCAGAGGTGACTTGGTTTCCTGCACTCAAAGCAAATCATGTCAGATGATACTTTCGTAATTCTTGAGCTTTTACCTTTGTTCCAATTACTTTGATGATGCATTTATTTTCTTTTCAGAAATTTCTTGAACTATCGGGTCATCAAGGCTATATCTTCATCTTCCTCTGCTACAAAACTTTTGCTATCTGAGTTGTTCTCTTTCAAAGCCACAGTCCGCTCCTTCTTTTCTCCTGCATCATTTTGCCTTTGACTCACTCCTTTCTCGTAAGTAATGAGTGACCCAAGAAAATTGTTAATTAAATAAATATTTAAATCTTTTGATTCAGTAATTGAAGTAATTTTAGTATCATAGGAACTCGATAAGCATCTTGAAATCTTTTTACCTTTTGAAGAATTAGAAGTTTCTCTACCTAGAGCATGCATGGATATCACTATCTGGGTGAACCTAGTGTACATATCAGATATAGTTTTGCTAGGTTTCATACGAAAGGGATTATAATCATGCAATAAGATGTTTAACCTAGACCGCTTTACCTCACTAGTTCCTTCATATATGATACACAGTCTATCGTAGATCTCCTTACCAGTAGCACAGGTAGATACTCTCATGTTGTCCTCAGATTTTAATGCACAAAAGAAACAATTTAAGCACTTTGCATTTAATTGTGCTAGATCCCTATCCTAATTACTCCATTAACTAAAAGGTACTTGAGTTTTCATTCCATTCACAAGTTTAAATGGTGCAGTGTAACCTTCTTGAACTAATATCCACATACAATAGTCTATAGATTATAAAAATGTAGATATTCTAATTTTCTAGAAATCAATCAAAATGTTATCAAATAGGTGTGGACAAGATATAAAATAACCCTATGCAGTATTACAAGTACCAAAATGTTCCATGATCAATTATTCAAGGTTTTCTAAAGCACTATTTTTGAAACCCTGCTTTGATACCAATTGAAAATATGAGGTGCGCCAAGAGGGGTGGTGAATCAAAAATTTTTGTAACAAAACAACAATCCTAAGAAGGAGTTCTATTTTTTTGTTTTATAATTTTAAACAAGAAAATTAGCTTGATACGAAAGCAAATGATTAAAACATGATTGCAACAATAGGTGGTGAAATTTTAACTTACATAATAAAGAACTAGAACAGGATTTTCACGAAGCAGATATAACAAACCTAAAGTGAAAAACAAATATAAAGTGCAGTAAATGGAAAAATCACACTATAAGATTTATAGTGGTTTGGTCACTTTACCTACATCCACTCCCCAGAGTTTTCCACTATGAGAATTTCACAGCTCAAAAGTAATTTTCTTCTTGCCCCCACAGCAAGGCAGATAAGTATTTACAAACCCTCACTTTCACCTTCCCCAGTGTGGTGGAGTACCAACCGCTATGTCACCCTCCCAGTGATGGTAGCGAACCTTCTCATTTTTCTCCCTCCTGGAGAAGGAAGAGTACCTTAGAGGACACGAACCTTGAAGGATCTCCCCCTTTAGAAAGCTTCCTATAAGATCTTCTTGGGCCACAAGAGGTGCAAGAGTACAGTAGGCTTGGAGCAGCTACGTGATCTCCCTCACACTCCTTTTCCCTCATAAACTCACCTTTTCTTTCCTATCACAATCCCAAAATATTCTCAAGTAGCTCTCTCTCAATAAGTCCCCTTTTTGTGACATTCCTCTCTCATATCTTCTTTCCAAAGACTGAAATTACATATATAAATAAGGCTCTAAGAAACCCTAAATTTTCAATTTAGCAATTTTTGTTCATATAGTACAATCCAAGATCATATAGTACGACCAGTTCAAAATAGACTTCGTCCTAGTACGAAGGAGTATAAATAAGAAATTTTTCTGAACCACATTGTACAGTATGATACAACATCGTCCAGTATGATGTGTTATTTTCATTCTGTTCGTATAGGACGAACACTAGGTTGACCAAAACTCATATATATTCATCATCTAGTATAATCTACTTCATGTAGTATGATTTATTAAAAGCTTCAGGTCATCCGGTATGATTTCCACATCTTATAGTATATATGATTAGTTCAAAAATCAAGGGATCATCTGGTATGATGTTCGATATGATAAAAACAACCTTGGTTAATCTCACAGTATGATCAATAATCAGCAATTAATCCTTGATTTAATTGACTAATCACAGGGTTAATTTAAGTAAGTATTCAAATATTTGTACTGCATGATTTGATTATACAGTACGATCAATTCAAAACAGATTATTTAAAAACTTACTTAAATTATTTTGGCAGCTAGGGTTTCAAATTAGAAATACATTGTATAGTACAATCATGATAGTACAGTATGATTAGTTCACAGGTAGTCGTTGAGCCGTAATAGTTTGTATAATATGATTTAAAATTGTACAGTATTATCTGCAGAGAGTTTAAAAAAATTCACTTAAAAGAAAGCTCTCCCCCTGTGTGTGTGCTTGGTTACTCAGTTTGCATACACTTTATGGCCAGACTCAAGAAAAACAAAAACAAAAAATAAATGAAAACTACAGTGTTATAAACTTCACATCATACTCTACTCAGTCTTGAGTTTTCTTGATGTCTTGAGTAATATGCGATCTCCCAAAAATGTTAGTACTCATAGACAAGAGCAAAATTTAAAATATTTAATGAATAATAAAGGAATTTAAATTGATATTATTTATCATCATCAAAATCTTAGGCTAGGGGTCATGGACTGCAACAAAAGGAAGAAAAAAAAATAATAAAAAAGTAGGGAAATTAAAAGAACAAATTATGAATTATTAGAAATCGAAATCCTAAACAATATATGAAAGAAGCAGCCCTAATTTGGAGAAAATTGAGTACCCAACGCAAACCTGAGAAATCATCTGCGAGTTCCTAGAGCACGTTGAGTGCAAAACGAATTAATAAAATCCCTATATGATCATTTTTTTGGGGTTTGTTGGTGGAATGTACAATGATATTAGGTTTACAATATGGTTCTAATGGAAGTGAGGCTTTTAAGTCCAACCTTTGCATCATTTGAGGACAATTGGATTAATTTGATGTTTTTCACATGCTTTTTTATTCTCTCCATTATAGATAAATCCAAATGATCTTACCTAGTGACTTGGACATTATCCTTGCCGCTATAAATTTCTATAGAAATCCCAAACTTTTGTTGATTAATAAATTTCCTATGTTTTACAGTCTTTGGGCCTTTCTCTAACACATATGATTCTTCTACCAAACTGGATTCCAAATCAATATTTATTACAAGCTTCGTCACTTGCATATATTAATTTTCACTTTCTTGCATCATTTGGTTTTGACATCCTCAACCTCTTCCTTTAAATCATTGTGTCATTCTACTACCTCATTATAAGGGACAGGCAGTTGACTAGTGATCATTGTGTTTGAGATTGGAATATTCTTCTTCTTTTTTTCTTCCTCTTTTTATTTTTCTTTTTTTTTTTCTTTCCTTCTACTTCAGGTAATTTGAGATTCTTAGAGAAAATAGCCTAGTTTTTAAGCAGATAATATGAGGCATCTTCATATTTATCAATTTTGTGAATAAAAAATGGTTGCAAGTTTTCTTTGATGAAGTACTATACTCCCTCTCAAGAGTTTTTGATATAGTGATGCAAGGTAGAAGGCACCATTATATATTTTTGGATCTAGGTTTTACCTAGAAGAGTGTTACTGGAGGTTTTATAATCTATTATATTGAATTTGACTTCGGTTTTTAAGGTTTCTATTTCTAACAAGAGGGTTTTCAAACCTAAAGCTCACTTGCCCTTCTTGTTGAATCCACATAACATTATTTTATTAGTCCTGAGTTTACGAGTACCCACCCTTAAGTAGCAAGAGTTTTAAGAATCATTATGTTAGTCGATGCACCTAGATGAATTGAAACATAAGATAATTTACAATTGTCCATGTTTA
Source organism: Dendrobium catenatum (assembly GCF_001605985.2). Lineage (NCBI taxonomy): Eukaryota > Viridiplantae > Streptophyta > Magnoliopsida > Asparagales > Orchidaceae > Dendrobium > Dendrobium catenatum. The sequence goes on along the minus strand of NW_021319981.1, from coordinate 271,815 downwards.
TAGAAAAATGCAATGAACATTTAGGATATACAGTTACCAAAGCAAATCTTCATCTAAAAATGTTATCCTCAATTTTTTTTTAATATATAACACTTCTTTTGACCGTGATGATGATGCTAGATGTATTGCAAATCTAGAATCAAGTACTATAATTTTGGTGATAGCAAATATTATTATTTAACTACTACTGTCTCCTATTAATTGGTTTATTGCATATCTAGTTTTCCCTGCTCACTAACAATTTAGGTCATCCATTCACTTATAACTTCAATCAGCTCAAGATAGGGTAGACTAGGGTTGAGTCGGTTTGTAGTTTTAACTTCAATGTAATTTTACCTTTCTTGAGTCAAATCATGTATTTGGTGGACACTAAGCTGAGTAACCTTGCACACACACACTCAAGGGGGTAAGTTAGTGACTTAGGAAAAAATGAATTTTTGAATTAATCATGCTATATAATTTACATCGTACTAGACAATCAATTAACAAGAAAAATCATTAATTAGGATACCCTGGTTAAGTGAGATTGATTAACAAATCATACTAAATGATTAATATCATACAAGATGATCCATTATGATCATAAAATTAGCTTCGAATCATAATTTAGGCAATATTTTAATATTCAAATATTACTATGATCAAATAATACGATATACATCGTACTAGTGATTTGTGACAATTATGCCTTAGTTGATCCTATGATTAAGAGACTAATTATGGTTTAATTGCTTAATCACAACATATAGGATGATCGTACTGTACGACATGAGTGATTCATGGGAAGATATTTAATCATTGCCCATCATCGCTTGTCGTACTTGACGATCAATATAATCTCTTGAACTAATCATACAAGATGATCAAAGGATTGTCAAGTTAATCAGTACAATCTCTTTAACTGATCATATAGACCAACATAGTTTATACTATCTAGAAGTACTATTTTGTACTAATCATATAAGATGAGCTCACAATCAAACAGAATGTTCCTTTTGGCAAATTAAAATTTAGGGCTTCCTTGGAGGCTTTCTATTTAAACTCCTACATTGTCTTTTAAGACATCTTTTTGCTATTGAGTTTGATTGAGAGGGAGCTTAGAGATAGAGAGAGAGAGAGAGAGTTGAGGAGAGCATTGTGAGAGAAGAGAGGGAGAGTTCTTGTGAGGGGGAGTTATGAGAGATTCATAAGGTTACTCTAAGCAAAGTTCCTTATGATCTTCTTTAAGTCTCTACTTTGATTATTGGGTAACTCCAGGGAGACATTCCTCAATTCTAAGTCATGGTTCTATGCTAACTCCAAAATGGATTAAATGGATTCTTGGTTCTCTGCCAGCTCTAGATGGGAGTAAAATGATTCTTAGTTCTTTTCCATCTCTAGGAGGAAAAAAATAGATTTTTGGTTCTCTGCCTTCACTAGGAGGGTGAAAAGGATTTAAGATACTCTGTCACACCAGGTTGGTGGAAGAGATTTTATAAGGGCTTCTCTACGTAGTTGTGGGGGCTAAAGTAGAGGCACTAAAAGGTTTAGTGTAATACTTGGAGTGGAGGCTTTCGGTGAGTGGACATAGGTCAGATCTGAATGAACCACTATAAAATCTGGCATGTTCATTTTTTTATTTTCTGTATTTTAATTTTTGCACTTTTTATGATTTACCATGTGGTTAAAAACTCTTATTTGTTTTATTATTGTGAATTTATTCGCTTCCATATCCGCTGTTGAAATCATATAATATTAGAGTTTGGAAAAGTATAATTTTTTTGAAAGAAAATTTTAAATAACTAATTCATCCCCCTCTTTGTTAGCCTCGGGCTAGTTCTTAGAGATTTATCAATCTACACGAACTTTCAAGTGGTATTAGAGTGACATTAAAAAACTAAGTTTTATAAAACTTTTAAAAAATGATCGATGGCAAGTTTTGGTAATAATAATACTGCAGAAGGGTATTCAATCACACGATTACCTTTATTTGATAAAATTTCATTTTGGTTTTTTGGAAAGTTTGCATGTCTACTTTATTACAATCTATTGATTATCACATATGGATGTTAGTTTAGGAAGGATATTTTGTACCTTCATGTTTAGTAAATGGAATTGAAACTGAAATACCTTTTTCTAAATGGAGTATAGATGATAGAGATTTAGCCCAATTGAATGCATAATGTTTAAACTATTTTTTTTTTGTACATTAAAATCTAAATATTATATACATAGATCTACTTGCACAACTGGTAAAGAAATTTGGGATAAACTTTGTATAACCATTAAGGGAACTAATGAGGTAAAGCAATCTAGGTTAAATTTTTTGCTGCATGATTATAAACTGTTTCATATGAAACCTAGCAAATAAATTTCTGAAATGTATACTAAGTTCACTCAAATTATCACTTCATTGCATACATTAGGTAGAGAAATTACAAATTCTATAAAAATTAACAAGATTCTTTGTTGTCTACCTAGTTCATATGATGTTAAAATCACAATTGATATTGAATCCAAGGATCTGAATGTTTATTCCATTGATAACTTAGTTGGATCACTCATTGATTACAAGCAAGCAATGAGAAAGATATATTGATGCATGTGAGAAAAGAATAGAGAAAATAGTTTTTATAAAGGCTGATGATTCTAAAAGTGACAATTCTTTATCTGAAGGTGATAATTATAATGCACTGATGACAAGATAATTGAAAATATTTTTGAAGAAAAAGTGAAGACGTCGCCAATAATGGAATAAAGATAATCCTAATAAAAATTCCAAAACCTTTTCTATTATTATTTATTTTGAATGCAGGACGCTAGGGCACTTGAAGACTGATTGCCCAAATCTTAAAGCATAACCAATAAAGAAAAAGGTTGAAGAAAAATCCAAATTCAAAAAGAGTAAACAACATAGTCAAAAGGCTTTTATGGAAGACTCTGCTTCACACTCATTTGAGACAGAAGATGAAGAGGAGGTAACCAACCTATGCTTAATGGAAGATAACCATCTTGATAATTTTGATCTAGAGGAGGTATGTGAGCTCTCTTATGATGAACTGTTTGAAGTTTTTGAAAAAAATCATAATGCATATAGGAAGCTCAAGAAAATGTATGCATGCCTTAATTTTAATTTTTTAAACTAGCAAAAAGAGCATAAATGCCATAGGAAAGACCACTCATTCTTGGATAACAATCATATGGTCTTACTTTATAAATTTGATGAATTAAATAGAAGGCTTCTTGATTTAGCTGATAAGCATAATTCCTAAAAAGCATCCCACATTAATTTAGAAAATACATTTAAGGAATTAAAGGCATGTTTAGATGAAGCTGATGTTAGGGAGCATGCATTAAAAATAGATAATTTAATTATTGAAATTGCAAAAAAAATTTTGCAAGTGGAACTAACTTCTTTTAAAGAGAACAAAATATCACGTATACTTATAGAATTTCATGAATCATTATCACAACATGCAAAATCTAAACCTAGAAAAAGGCACCATAACCCAAATAAACTTATAAATCCATTTCCAAGAGTTAGATCTTTTTCTTGTAGCATGTTAAGACATATCTCCCACACTTGTACTACCTAATATATAACACATTTAGGGTGGATATTAAAATTGCATAAACCATAGCATAGTATGCAAGCATCTTATTCTTTAATATTTTATCTTTGAAAATATTTTACTTGTAGATGGCATAAAACATAATTTGCTTAGCATTAGCCAACTCTGTGATAAAGGTTTCAACAAAAAAAATTTATCTACCAGCTGCATTATAAGCTTGAATGGAAATACTATTTTGCAGTGAAAAAGAATTAACAATATTTACATGCTTGATCTAAATTTCAATGAATCTACTAGTTCTCTTTGCTTAAAAACTATTTATGATGAACCCTTCTTATGGAATAAGATATTATGTCATACAAGCATAAAAAATCATAGAAAAATCACCCAAAAAGACTTAGTGAGAGGAATACCCAAACTAAAATTCACTAATGAACACCGATGTTATGTCTATCAGTTAGGAAAATATGTCAAATCTCCTTCCACTCAATTAAGGACTTTAAAACTTAAAAACTTTGAAAAGTCCTTCACATGGATCTTTTTGGACCAATTAACACTACAAGCCTAGGAGGGAACATCTTTGGGTAATTGATTATTGATGACTACTCGAGGTTTACTTGGATTAGATTTTTATCTCATAAAAGTGAATCATTTGAGGAATTTATAATATTCTCCTCTTAGATTTAGAGGAAGCTAGGTTGTGTCCTATTAGATTTTTTAAGCCAAATATTTGCCATACTGTTACCTTCAGAGCGAACTCCCTTTGAGCTTTCGGCTTCTTCAATTCTAAGGTTGCATGAATCACGTTCACCAGATACACATTGCCGAACTTCCTCCAAATTCTCGTTAATCTTGTCTTTAATAGTTCCTTTAGGAACCAGAGAAGCAAAAACTTCATAATTGACATCGCTAGCATCTTCTTTATTTGATATTTCTCCTGATTTAATATTAACCATTCCATTATCCACAACTTTTTCTAGCTGTGTTGTCTTTAGTGCAGAAACAAAGCAAAATTTTGAGAATTCCTATTTATATGACAAATTAAGACCTTCATCCAATATGACTTTCTTACGTTTCCCCAAATCCTAAAAAATATTCTTTGTTTTTAACAATCCACCTTCGTTTATGGTTAACAGTTTGCTTTTGTTGACATTCAGTCGAATAGTATTTATTCCAGCTTTATCGGCCATTGACAAAACCCTTGTGAAAGCTGGAGGAGAAGATTTGAAAAACCCTTGATGATGATTAGCAATGACTCTAGATTGTAGGTTCCTATCTATCCTTGAACCTAACTCAAAAGATGATCGACGATCGGACGCCATCATCAGAAAATTAAGATGTCACACCAATTTGATTATTTGAAAAAGAAGAGTTTCTCTCTCTAGAAATTCCCACAGCTTCTCTCTCTACCAAAATGTGTAGCATTCTCCCAAATTATTTTGTTCCCATACATCCACTGAAAGAAGTGTTGAAGGGAGGCAAATTGTTCTTTAAACCAAGCCATATCCTGATCATACTGTTGCTACTACTAAGCTATATAATAGTTAAAGAAAGCTAAATCTTATTCATGTTACTGTTATTACTCTACTATGTAGGAGTCAAAATGTGCCTCCCACTGATTAAACATTTAAACAAGCTAACAAATCTGATATTGCTGGTAGATAGGAGAAGGTGATAAGAGTTGTTCTTCCTCTCCCACGTCTAGCTCGCTGTCAGTATATCAAATATTATGGAGATGAGTACTATGAAGGACATGGAAGGAGCTATTAGAATAGAAGTCTGGGAGGTGATCAGATGGAGCAGGAAATTGAAGATTGTATTTGGACTCTAATACAAAGGCAATGAGATGACCTAAGGTAAGGTTAGACTTTCTTTTAGGCCTAAGATCTCTAATGTAGGTTAGATTTTCAAGATATTGAAACATATTACTCAATTAGTTGCAATACATTTTGATAAGGTTTTGTCTTTGATGAAGTTCCCATAGTGACTTTCTCTAACAATGACTTGTTTTTAAGAACTCTTGATCATAATTATCCACTTTATATTTTGAAAAAGTTGGAAACATTTGACTCTCTTTTTTGCTAGTTTATTTTTGTTCATCAATCAATATTATGACTTGAGAACACTTTCATATTTAAAAAAATAATACACCATCTAAGATAAGATAATGTTATAGAGCTTTAAAGACATAGGTGAAAGGGTCTAGGTTCTATAAGTCTTCTCTTAAATACTTGTGATTTGAAGATAGAAACAATTTCTTATAATCAATTCAAAACCACCTTCAATTATCTTCTAGGTAGACCATAGTTACATTAGAATGATGTGGTTTTATCCTCCCTTCATGAGTGCATTAAATATTCTTAGTTCATTAAGTCAAGACTAATGAGGGAAACATAATATATACATAAAAAATAAGAGGTCATTTCCAAATAATTTCAAATAATAATTATTATAATAGAAGAAAAGAAAATAAAAAGAATAAAAAAGTTATTATGGGCTTAGACTTGCTGTTCATGAGTCTCCGACCACCATTTACAAAGTTGTTGTAATACGACCCAATAATCTTGACGATGAGGAAGAGGATGAAATAATTAAAAGAAAGAGCAATATAAAATGGAATGTGTATAAAAGAAAATGCATGTTATACATACTAATTTGGGATCTAGTTTGAAGGATGAATTATATCTATTTATAAAATATGAATAGACCAAAATAATTTTAAAAGAATATTGAAATCAAAGAACAATATTTAATCTATCCCCAAAGAATGATGGAAATGAGGATATTGTCCAAGTAGATGTTGCGAATGGTTTTTAGTTTTTTTTTTTAATAAGCTAAAGAAGTATGTTAAACCTTAATCCCTAACTCCATTATCTAATAAAGTTGTAGCATTTTCTAGTGAGAGAAAGTTTTGGTTTTTTCAAATTCTTCTGTCTCGCATTTTCGGGCGGCCATCCTGTTCATGGAGGTGGCTTCATCGGCGGTCACTTCTGACCATCGGAAGTCATCTACGTCGATTCCAACTGATAATCACAATCATCATTTGAGAACTTCTTCATGAATCCAACTCCAAAATACCAGGTTGCCTAGTCCTTTAGTGATTAAAGAACCCGTTGACAATTTTGTTAAGAAAGCAACTCCGGTTGCTAGAAAAGGGAAGGAAATTCATGAAGATATCTAGTTCAAGACTCAAAAATAGATTGAAAAGGTTACTGTGATTAACAAATCTAATGATTTTGAAGCCTCTTTGTCATAAAAAATGAATCTATTTGTCAAAGGATTTGGAAATGGTATTAATAGAGAGGGCTCTATCATGGAAAATGTTGGTAACAGTAGTCATACTAAATGTGGACATGCTCATGAAAAGGCGATGAATGCATTTAAAGAGAAGGGTGAAAATCCATGGGTGAAACGTCCTAATGTCAAGATAAATTTTATTAGAGATGAATATATCTTTTTATGTAGATGGACTTACTATTAAGTTGTTTGAGCCATCCGTTAACTCAAATTTAGACAAACTTCATTACTCTATTGTGGTTAAGGTCTTTGGAAGCAACATTCCAACTTATGTAATTGCTGATGAGTTGCGCCAGCAATGGACTCAATTTGGAAAGTTTCACTTAACCAGCCTTGGTTTAGGTTGGGTTCTATGTTCATTTTATTCTATGGAAGCTATGGAAGGAGTATGATCAGGTGGTCCTTGGTTAGTTCGTGGTCATATTGTTAAGCTAGATAAGTGGACTGTTGATTTCTCACCTACTTCACTAAAAGGTTTGTCTTCTCCAATATAGGTAAGGATGCCCCACTTACCTCTCTATTATTGGGAGGACATTAACATAACTTGTATTGCATCTATGGTTGGTTCTCCCTTATTGTTGGATGGTAACATGTTCCAACGGAGCAGAAGGGAATTTGCTAGAGTTTGTATACATGTGGCTCTAGACAAACAACTTCCATTAGGAGTTTGGGTTGAAGGAATGGAAGGATGTTTGTTCTTCAAGTGTGGGATGATTGGGCATCTAATTGAAGAATGTGAACTACAGAAAAAACTGGTTTATCTAGTTAACTCAAATTGTCAAAATTATTGCACTGTAAATAATGATAATTATGAGAAGTTGATTGATGAAAAAGGGGTGTCTTATGGCCCATGAATACATGTCAGATATGGGAAAGGAAGGAGATTTCAAGCTCATAGTAGAGGTGGTCAAGGACTTCGTTCTAAAACTACCTCTATTTATGTTGTTAAAAATTAGCTTAATAATAAAGGTGACGGCAATTAAAATGTGGAACATGTACCTGATAATGCTATTGCAAATAAAAGTGAAAAGATGGTTACAACAATTGAAGATGGTAGACCTGATTTTTTTGAAATCATTGATTTTGAACATGTTAATACATATCTAGTGGTGCGGAATATGGATAAGGAAATCTTATCAGTGGAGTTGATTTGTGATAAACAAAAGATAGATTCATTTAACCTTTCGACTGAGCCAATTATTGCTCATAATAATAAGTTCAGCGTATTGGTTTCAGAGATTGGAGAAGAGAATCCTATGTCTCTTAAAGTTGTTGCTGAAAAAAATCATAGTTGAATAAGAAGAAGGCGAGTTGATTAAAGATTCACAAGAAGATCTTATTGCTTCCACTATAAAAGATACAATTGCAACTAGTGCTGTTAAGTTTAAACTTCAAAAAGAACTACATTCACTTGGTAAGAGTAATCTTCAACTTTGTAGCAGAAGAACTGAAATTCTAAAAAGAAATGCTAATGGGAGCAATCTCATTATCATTAAAAAATGATGTCTGTATTCTTTTGGAACTGTAGAGGGGGTAGAAAAGTAGAAGCCTCTCTTTATTTGAAGGAAATAGTGAAAGATCATGATGCCCTATTTGTGGGTTTGGTTGAAAAAAAAATTTTATCCATTGATACAAGTGAATTCAAAAAGTTCTTAGGAGAAAAATAGGATTTATTTTGTTTCCAACTGAAGCTCTTTCTGGAGGTATAATGACTTATTGGAGAAATGAAATTGCTTCATTTTCAATTAAAGAGGCTAACTCTCAAGTTGTGATTGGTGAGCTTTACATAGCTAGTAAGGGAACATGGTGTATAGATATGGTATATAGAAGAAAAAGCTATTTTGAAAGAAGGAATTTGTGGAGTTGCCTGGAGATGCTATCAAATATTAAAAATCTAGCCATTGTGGGTGGAGACTTTAATTGTTTACTATCACAAGATGATAAGAAGGGAGGAAAAAAGTTTATCTTTATGCAGGTACTCAAGATATGTACTCCTTTATGAGTAATTGTGACTTTAATGAAGTGGGGATAGTTGGCCCCAAATTCACTTGGTGCAACAACAAAGTTGGCAAAGCCCATATACTGGAAATATTGGATTGTTGTATTATTAACTCTGTAGTTTTAAAGACTATTAAGTTGGCAATTGTAAAATACTTGGCTAGATTGGCTTCCGATCATTGTCCCATAATGAGGAAAACTTTTTCTTCAGGTTTTGGCAGAAACTAAACTATTATGTTTGAAGAAGTGTGGACTACTTTCCCAGCATCCTATTCTATATTTTCCAGCTCTTGGAGGAAACCAGTGAAAGGTAACAAGGTGGAGATTTTGAAAGTTAAATTCAAAAGATCTTTGAAGGCCTTATTTTTTTGGAGCAAAGCTAAACACAAAAGCATAGATGAAAAGAATAAAACTCTTAAAAAAGAAATTCTTGAGTTACAAATTGAAGAATCTAGTGAAGAAGGGCTCTCGGATCAATAGCTTCAAATTTTAAAGTCTAAAGTTTATGAACTCAATTCCACACTCGGCCAGCTTTGCACTTGGTGGAAATAAAGAGCAAAGATTCAATGGATGAAAGATGGTTATTCTAACTCCAAATTCTTTCATGCTTATGCCTAGGCTAGAAAGAATGTAAATTGGATCAAACAAATTAAAAACGAAGATGGATAAATTTTAGAAGATCAATCACAAATTGAAAAATATTTTTATATGGAAATGCCAGTTGAATGGGTGGCCTAACCCATCAACTATCTTAAATGAAGATGATAAGGAGATGATTGGAAAGGAATTTTCTTTTGAAGAACTGGAGGATGTTATCAAAAAGTTAGAATTGAACAAGTCTCCAGGTAATGATGGAATCTCTTATTCTTTCCTTAAATCTTATTGGAATTTTATAAAGTATGCTTTTTGGATGGCTATAAACTCCTTCTTCACCACTGGTGTTTTATATTTTAAATGGAAAGAGGCTAATGTGATTTTGATTCCAAAGGTGAACAACCCTTTGAATCCTTCCAATTATCGTACTATTAGCCTTTGTAAATCCATTTACAAAATTGTGGCGAAGAAGTTATTAAATAGGATGTCTTTTTTTTTTCCCTAAAATCATTTCTAAAAGCCAATATGCTTATGTAAGAGGTAGATCCATGTCAGATCAGATTTTACTTTCTCAAGAACTGTTTAACAATTTCAGATATTCTAATTTTAAGAAGGGGATGATTGCTATTAAAATTGATATGGAGTAAGCTTATGATAGCATGAGTTTGTCCACTCTAGCCAAACTTTTTTATGGTTTTGGGTTTCCAAATCCTTTTTCTAAATTGATAATGGAATGTGTGAGAGAGCCAAAATTTGCTATCCTGTTTAATGGTAGCCACTCAGATTGGATTGAAGCAAGGAGCGGATTTAGCAAGGTTGTCCTTTGTCTCCCTTTCTGTTTTGTATGTGCTCTCAATTACTAACTGATGCCTTTTCTCAAAGGGGTAAAAATGTTGGGATAAAGGTTGCACCGAATGCTCCTTTAATTTCTCATTTAATGTTTGCTGATGATATAATCTATTTTTCTAAAGCAAACAGAAAGAACATGAAGAAAGTGAAAAAAAAAATTGAAGATTATTATAGATGGACCGGCCAGAAGGTGAATGCAAAGAAATCTTCTATTATTTTTGGACAACAACAACAACAACAACATCAAGCCTTTATCCCACTACGTGGGGTCGGCTACATGAATCCTTTTTCTCCATTGTGTCCTATTAAAAGCCAAATTCTCGTTTAAATCTATTTTTGGAAATTCAGTTAAATGAAGAATAAGAAGATCTCTTGCAAAGCTATTTGGAGTCAAAGTTGTGGAAGAAATGGAGTATAAGGGCATTAAAATTGCTTTAAGAAGATTAGGTTTTTCTGATTTTCAAAATCTATTGGTTAAAGCAGCTAATAGATTGAGATCTTGGGGTAATAAGCATATGTCAATTGTTGGGAAGGTGACTCTGATTAATTCGGCTTGTCAATCTCTTCCAATATTCTTGGTAACTCAGTCATTAGTTCTAATGGTTGTTTTAAATGACTTTGAGATGATGTGCAGGAATTTTTTTGGAATAAAAATGATGCCACTAAGGGTCTTCATTATGTTGCTTGGGATGTACTTTGTAAATAAAAAAAAATTGGAGGTTGGGGAGTTCAATCTATTGTGAAGAAAATTGGTCCTTTAAGTGCTATGTTTTCTTGTAATTTCATCAATAGGCCTAATTCACTGCTAAATAGAACTTTGACAGCAAAATATGGTCTTGATATTTGGAGTTTGGAACACAGTAGCAATTCTTCATCAACATGGATATTTATTTCAAATGGAGCTAAATCTCTTCATCCAATTGTAAGATGGCCAGTTGGTTTGGAAATTAACACTATCAAAGTTACTTGGATTTTAGACAAATGCATCAGCAAACGGCCTACCTTTGTAAGGAATATGAATGAAGATACTAAAGTAGTTGATGTGTTCATTAATGATGGAAAATGGAATGAAAGTAAGCTGAAAGATTACTTTGGGAAAGAGCTTTTTAATGTCATTTTATATATTCCAATCTAATCAGATTTATTAATTGACCAATTGGAGCTGAAGGTCAAATATTCTGGTAAAACAATTTCAGGTTTAGCTTCGAATGTATATGACGTTTATGTAGAGAAGAATGATGACTAAAGCTAGATGAAAAAAACAAGATTAAGGCTAGAATTGCCCTGTTCTGGTGGAGGTTGAAGAGAAATGTGATTCCTAGAAATCAAATTTTGAATTATAGAAGACTATCTGAATTTAATAGTTGCCCGAGACGATGTCTTTCAGTGGATAATTCAGACCACCTTGCAATTTTTTGCAGTTAACTGCAACAAATTTTCAAAATTCTAACTAAATGGGGGTTTTAATACTCCATCTTTCAATTCTCTGGATGACTGTTATCATGGATTGAAGCTTCTTGCAAATTCTAACCCTTTTCAAGGTAATTTGATCTACACAGTTATTTTTTTTCTGTTGGAAGAGCAGAAATAAACTAGTTCATGAAGGATTGGAAGATAGCTCTTCTTATATAGCAGCAAATTCAATTTGTAATTCTATTGCATCATTTAATAAAAACCTCATTTAGGAGAACTGGGATGCCAATCAGCTTTGTGAGATGTCTTTACCATCTTGGCGTCCTCCACCTCTTAGATGGATAAAAATTAATATTGATGCTTCATTGCTTTATATAAACAAAGTCAGAATTTGAGGACTTTTTAGAGTTTGCAAAGGAAGTTTCTTATGTGCTTTTGGTACAAATTGCCTTCATTGGGATAGTTCACAACTTGAGATGTTAACTATTCTATCATTAAAGAGATTTGTTCAAGGTTGGATGTTTGATGCAGAAGGTTTAATAATTGAAGGTGATAACATTAATGTTATCAAATTCTTCCAAGAAGTTATGAATAAGGTTGATGTCAAGAATGTCAATGTGGATCCAAAATATATAGACTTTCTTTATCATTTGAAGCAAATTTTATTTCTTCATTGTAGTAGAAGTTACAATAAGTAAGCAGATTTATGTGCTAACTTAGCTTTGATTTCAGATTTTTTTTTGGGATGACATTAGCTCTAATAAAATTCCTCCTCCTTTCTCTAAGTTGTTGAAGGAGGAATTTAATTTGATATTTGCATTTCTTCAAAAAAAAAAAAAAAAACAAAAAAAAACTCCATTATCTAATGAATTTTTTTATATGGTTGGCAGATAAAATTGCTCCTCAGTAAAAAGAGGATTACTGCATTTTTTTCCTTTTTTTTTTCTTCAAGATTAAAAGTTGAAGTGAAGCTTGAAGTCCATTCTATGAATGAAAATAATAAAACAACCTCATGATTGATAACCTAAATGCATTAAATAGCTAATTAAGTAAGGTTTATCATCATTTACTTGGACTAAGGGTGAAGCTAATCACCTAGAAAACCTTTGGAATGCAAAAAAATAAAAAAATAAATAATAAAAAACTAATTTTTCCTTTCTTATTTCAGGTTCAATGGATGATGATAAATATAACTTGATTGTCTCAAATAATATTGGTAGTGATAGTTTATTTATAAATGATATTAATTCTTTTAACAAACCATCTTTATAATCTTCAAGCAAATTGAATAACTATTAACTAAGGGATGCAACCCTAAACTTAAGGAGAAAATGAAGTTAATAATTGATGAGCTTAAAGAAATCAACCTTGGTAAGAAAGAATATCATCATCTAGCCTTAATAAGTTCATTATTAAGGAAGATGAGACAAATAACATGGTTTAGTTCCTCTTAGAAGTTACGTAGTTCACTTGGACTTATGAAGAAATGCCTCGATGATCTATAGAAATAAAAACTCATAAATTAAAAATTTAACCTAATATTATCCTTGTATAGAAATCCCCTCACTGTATGGACATGGAAATTAAACAATAAGTAATAACCAAAGTGAATATATGTTGATATTATCAACCTTATGACATATTCTAGAAAATTTGAATAATAATAAATACATGCCAAGTTGTTCTAATTTTTAAGCTAAGATTTTAGGTGTAATGATTTGATAGATGTGCGTGATAATTACTTAAATGGGATGTACATTACACAACTCAAGTTTAATAAAAATTTGAATTAAATGAACTCAAGATAGACTAAGATGGATAGCTTGAAATTTTTTATATTAACGTAGGAGTATGTTAGAGGTCCATTAATATTTACTTACATGATTTGATTTGCTCATAATTTAAATATCTATTAAAATTATTTACATATCATTAAAAGGGATAATAAGCTTGATTTAGATATTTATATGATTTCTTTATTAAATAAATTTTATATGCTTCATATTAAATGTTATAAAATATGGAAAACAATTAATTAAGGAAATTAATTGTAATAAGCATATTTAGTAAATTGTTTTTATTATGTATTCATTTTGAAGTAAACTTGTTTCACATAAATTTACTTATATATAATTACCTTTATCTAAATTATATCATATTATTATATGAATATTTAGTATATCTTTAAATGCATTAAAATATGCATAAGTTTTTCTATAAATGATATTATTTTGATAAAACATGGCTTGATTTTTATTTCATAGGATTTCTTAGATTTTGTAGATAAATTTTTTTAATAGATAATGGTGTTAGGGTTCCATAGTCATTGAATAATTAGTATCAGAGCCTTGACACTTTTTATTTTGGCTTGACATCCTAGAGTCAATCCACTTATAAATTATGGCACAAGGTTTTCCTGAGGGTTCACTTCCCGAAGGATGATCCAGTCATTGATTGCCATTATTAGATAACGTTCTTTTTTATTAGTGTAAAAAAGAGAATTATTACATTCTAAAGAGAACAAGACTCTTGTATGTGGCTCATGCTTAGACACCAACATCATACACCCACTAAAGAAATTAATGGAATTAACATTGAACAACCTTTTGATGAATAGAATGTATTAGAGAGGGAATTAGATGGGTTAAATACTAGTGCAGTAATACTTCACATTGTACACTTCTTTGAAATGATTACATGAAAATTTCTATGATAAAGTAAATAAAAGAAAATTGGGATAAAGTAATTATAACCCATGAAGTAACTACTGAGGTTAGAGATGGTTGCATATATAGACTTTTTCATGAATATGAATATAAAGTATTTTGTATGTCTCCTTTGAGTCTATTTCTAATATGTAGAAAACATTTATGAAAATAATTAAGACGTTTCATTCTTAGAGATGATTTGAATTTGAATTTGCATTAAATCTACAAATTATGATGCGTATTCATGGAATAAAAGGCTATGTCATGCCAATATCCATACTTTAAATAAAATTTCTAAACTTGATTTTGTAGTTAGCTTAACAAAAAATAATTTTTATTTTTATTTTATGTGTGATGCATCCATTCATTATAAACATGTAAAAAGTTCATTCAAGAGTAAAAATATAGTTTTTGTGATTAGACCTTTAGAATTATTACACATGGACTTATTTGGGCTAATTAATACTGTTGTAAATCTGGATCCAAATACTATGATTTTGATGATAACAAGCATTATTGTTTCCTTATCACTACTATTATTGCATTTCTATTATATTTTCCCTACTTTCTAACCTTTTAGGTCTACAATGATCACTTGCAATACAAATCAGCTCAAGATAGGATAGATTAAGGTGGAATCTACTTGTAATTTTATTTTAATGTATTTTTGACATTTCTTGAGTCAAATCTTTAATATGGTGGATCCCAAGCAAAGTAACCTTGCACACATAAACTCAAGGGAAGAAATAAGGTGAGTTAGAGTTTTTTTTTTATCTAATTATATAGAATAATTTCAAATCATACTAGATGATTAGTTAAAAATAGAAACCCTAATTAGGGCACTCTTGCTAATTACAAGTGATTAAACTAATCATATTGGATGATATATAATCTAGGATAATCAATTTAGATGATGAAAATAGCCGCTAATCATAATTTAGGTAATATTATAATTTTTAAATTTTGTACTAATCATATAGGATGATGTAAATCATCATGGATGATTATGGATGCCTAAGTTAATCCCATAATAAGGAGAACAATTATGGTAAAACTTAAATTGATATGATCATACAAGATAATCAGTGATGATCATCTTGGATGACTACAGTGAACATGTTTGGTAAGATAAGGCATTGCCACCTATCATACCAAATAAATATTATAATTCTTTAACTTATCATACATGATAATATACCCATATTATAGTAAATGATAGAGAAGTGTATGGGAAAATAAGGCATCGCCAGGCAGGACAATCAAATGAAGTTAACCAGATTTATACTAATCATCATGGATGATATTCAAATCATTTGGGTCAATCAGCCTATCTCTCTTGAACTAACCATACAGGGTAGTGATATTCATCCTGGCATAAAGGGCTAGTTTGCACTAATCCTATAGGACAATTAATTGATCATCCTAGATGATCAATTGGTTATAAGTAAAAATTAAGGCTTCTTTTGGAGGATCTTTTTTAAGCAATTGTATTATTGATTTAATCTTCTACTGTGGAGGAGATCCAAGAGAGAGCTTAGAGAAGGAAGATGGAGAGCTTGGGAGAGTGAGAGATCCTTGTGAGGGGTAGTTATGAGGGATTCAAAAAGGTTATTCCAAGCAAGGTGTTCATCATCTTCAAATTACTATCCTAGTTCCTTGGTGTCTCTAACGGAGATCTTCATAAGCATCAGATCTAGATTCTCAACTTTCATCAAGTGGGTGAAATAGGATTGCTAAGGTTATCTGCATACTCAGGAGGGAGTCAAAGGAGTTTTGGGTTCTCTGCCTACTCCAAGAGGGAGTAAAATGATTCAAGCTTCTCTATATCATTGGGTCAGTGGAAAGATTTTGTAAGGGCTTCTCTACCATCATGTGGGGGCAAAATGAGAGTCACTTCTTAGTAGTGCAATTCTTAGTGAAGGAGTCTCTAAGGAGTGGACGTAGGTCAAGTTGACCAAATCACTATAAATCTTTATGTGTTCTTTCTATTTACTTTTAAATATTTTAAATTTTGCAATTTTTAGTGATTTAATCTATAATGGAAACATCAAATCTTGTGTTATTGCAAAAATAGTTCTACTTCCATATCAAGAGTTTTCAACTCTTTATTTGATTAAGAAATTTTTTAAATAATAAATTTACCTCCCATATTGGTTAGCCTCAACACTAGTTCTTTAGGGTTTAAACAACCTCATTAACTTTCAAACACAACTAGCTAAGGTGCTAAAAATTATGAATTTGTTTTTGCAGATGATTATTCATGGTACACTTGAGTATTATTCTTATATAATAAAAATAATGCATTGATGATTTTAGAAAATTTGCTAAGTATATTCAAGAAGAAAAGGTTGTTTGATTCATGTAGTTCGAATACATCATGGTGGAGAATTTGAAAATTAATCATTTGAAAACTTTTGTGATAAAAATTGAATTAGACATAATTCTTTTATCTCCTAGGACTCCTCAACAAAATGGTGTAGTTAAAAGAAAGAATTGTACATTGGTAGAATTAGCAAGATAAATGTTCGATGGATATAAACTTCCAAAATATTTTTGGGTAGAAGCAGTAAACACTGCATGTTATGTTACAAAAAGAGTTTATTTAATAATTATTCCTAAAAAAACCCCATATGAAATACTTTTTGGAAAGTAACCTAAGATTAGTCATTTACATGTTTTTGGATGGAAGTATTTTGTTTTTATTAATTACAAAGATCTGTTAGGAAAAATTGATAATAAATGTGATGATGGTATATTCTTAGGATATTTATTTTTTTGAAAATCTTTTAAAGTTTATAATAAGAGAAAATTAAGTATTGTAGAATCTGCTCATAAATTTTTAAAAAAAAAACTAAATAATTAATAAGAAATGATTTGAATGATTATAATATTGAAAATATAATAAAATAATTATGGAAGAAAAGAAGGATGATTCATTACCTAAAGAATGGAGATGTAATATAAATCACCATAAACAATTAATAATTGGTGATCCTTTTGAAGGTTTTAAGAATAGAAGAAACCTTAGGCATGAGGTAGAACATTATACATTTCAATCAAAAATTGAATTTAAACATATATATGAAACTTTACAATATAATTTTTGGAAAATTTCTATGGAAGTGGAACATAATTATTTTTTTTAGATATGATGTTTCAGTGTTAGTTTGAAGATCTCATTATCAAAATATAATTGGAACTAGAAGAGTCTATAAAAATAAGCTAGATGACTCGGGACGTATTATTAAAAATAAGGCTATATTTGTTACATAAGGGTACACATAAATAGAATGAATAGACTTTAAAGAATCTTTTGCACATGTAGGAAAACTAGAGGCCACTAGATTACTCCTTGCCTTTGATTATTTTAAAGACATTAAACATTTTCAAATGGAAGTTAAAAGTGCATTTTTGAATGGGTATATTGATCAAGGTGTATTTATAGAATAACCATAAGATTTTGAAAGCATTAACTTTCCTAATCATGTTTATAAATTAAAGAAATCATTATATGACTTAAAGCAGGATCCACATGCTTGGTAAGATCAGTTAAGTAACATTTTAATTAAACATAATTTTAAAAAGGTAAGGTAGATATAACTCTTTTTATAAAAAATATTTGAGATGATTTGATTATTATATAGATTTATATTGATGATATATTATTTGGATGTATAAATAAAGTTTATGGTTTGACTTTTCTGCATTAATTTCAAAAGAATTTAAAATGAGTATAATGGGTGAAATTGCATTTTTCTTAGGAATTCAAGTAAAACAACTAAAGTCTAGCACATTCATATGTCAAACTAAGTAAATAAATGAATTTTTAAAAACATTTATTATAGAGAGATTTAAATTGAGTAAACCCCTATAACCCCATCAACTAGACTTGATTAATATGAATAAAGAAAACCAATATATCAAAAGCTTTATAAGAGTATTATAAGTTCGCTATTATATCTTATTACTAGCAAGCCTTATATTATGTTTGTTGTATGTTTGTGTGCAAGATTTCAAACTAATCCTAAGGAAACACACTTAATAGTAGTTAAGCGAATATTTCATTATTTGATAGGAACTCATAAGTTAGGTTTATGGTATAGCAAAAATTTCTTATCATGTAATTTAGTTGCATATTATGATGTAGACTATATTGGTTATAAAGTTGATAGAATAAATACATCTAGAACCTGTAAATTGTTTTTGTAATCACTTATTTCTTGGTCTTCTTGAAAATAAAATTTTGTTGCTTTATCTTCAGCATAAGAAGAGTATATAGCTATAGGTAGTTGTGTGTCTCAATTCTTATGGCTAAAGAAATAATTATAAGATTTTTGGAATTAAGCTTAAAAATATTCCCACTAAATGTGATAATACAAGTGCTATTAGTTTAATAAAAAACCCTATAAAAAACTCACGAATTAAATATGTAGAGGTTAGGCATCATTTTATTAAAAATTATGTTAATAAAGGTGAAGTGAATATAAATTTTATAAACACAAATTCTAAAATAGATGATATTTTAACAAAATCATTAGCTAAAGATAGTGTTTGCATTTTAAGATTTGTGTATGGGATTTTAAACCCTAATATTAAAATTTCTTATATATTTATGTTATTATTTTTTATGTTCTTAAAGGAGGAGAATAATTATATGTTGGTCAAAATTCTTTTTACATGCATATATTTATGGGGAGAATTATATTTTTAGCAAATTAGCATTAAAAAAAAATTTCTCGATATATATATATAATTAAAAGTTGTCATAAAAGGTAAATTTACATATTTATTATAACTATACCGAAGAGACATTTGTCATCATCCAAAAGAGGGAGATTATTGATATTGTCTACCTTATGACCTATTCTAGAGATTTTGACGATAATAAGTAAATGCTTGGATGTTCTAATTTGTGTGCTAGTCTTTCAGGTGTAATGATTTGATCAATGTGCATGATAATTACTCATATGGGATGTATATTGTATAACTCAAGTTTAATAGAAAATTGAGTTGAAAGAACTTAAGATGGACTAAGATGGATAGCTTGAAGATTTTTATATTAACACGGAGTATGTTAGAGGTCCATTGATATTTACTTGTATGGTTTAATCTGCTCACAATCTAAATATCTATTAAAATGATTTACATTCTATTAATTAAGGATAATAAGATTGAATTAGAAATTTATAAGATTTCTTTGCAAATTAATATGCTTCATATTCAATGTTATCAAATTTGAAAATATACCTAATTAGGGAAATTAATTGTAATTAGCTTACATAGTAAACTTTTTTTATTATGTATTCATTTTAAATAAAATTTGCTTCACATAATTTTTTTCATATATAATTAATTTTATCAAAATTACATCGTATTATTTAATTAATATTTAACATATCTTTACATACATTAAAATATTAAAAAAAAAATTATTTTGCTATATATGACATCATTTTTATATAAGCATGGCTTACTTTCTATTTCATTAGATTCCTTGGATTCTATAGATAGAAATAAATATTTCACATGAACCACTATGAAGCTAAATTAAATTTATAATAAATATTGAAACATTTTCATGTTTCAATATTATATGATGGGTAGCCATTTTTGCCTTATTTTGAATGTATATGAATATTTTTTACTTTTCCTTGTGACTAGCCTTTTAATAGCCATTTAAAAGTTACATTTACTTAATATAAATAAAATATTTATCAAATATTATATTATTAGTTTATAAATTAATATTAGATTATTAATTTTATTCAAATTTGCCTTTACTTACCCTTTCCCTTTAAATACTCCTCCTTCTCTTCTTGTGAGGGCTATTCATAAGAGAAAACTCCAGCAATATTTTCATTCCTCTTTCCTTATTTATAAAGCTAAATCTTAATAGGAGAAATTTTGATCTTCATTGCAAGAGCTCTTTTTATTTTAAGATCAAATTCTTGGATGGAAAGCTTTAAAACACTAATCGTGTAACTTCTCTTGTAGTTCTTGAGCTTACTTTCTTTCTATAAAATTTACTTATTGTTCTTTTAGTTTTCACTAAATATTTTTCTTGAAAATATTTATTATTTAATAAAATACTAGTTAAGAATGTTATATTAAGTTTTCTATGTTAAATCTTTTAAATCCATTAAGATAACAAAGCAAGCATTTTTTATTTTCTTTTATGTCGTATAGATTTACATTTCAAATCAAATTCAGTTTTAAAAGAATTATTTGATTTGAGGAGTTATAGTTTAAATCAGTAAGAAAAATATTTTTATGTAAAATATTATTCATAGTTTTATCAAAATATAAATCTATCTAAAAGTGAGCAAATTTTATGTTTCATTTCCAAGTAGTGAGGTGATTAAAATTAAATTATAAGATCACCTCAAATATTATTGTCATTTTATTACAATATAATTTGAGCTTGTATTAATTATATCAAATTGTATTTTTCTTTTTCTTGATCTAAACTATTTGGCTTAGTAAAGTTTAAATTGTAATTAGATTGGATTATACTTGCTAGTGTAGGAGAGTACATTTTTTTTGAAGAAAATGCCAATAGCATTAAGAAGAAAGAAATTACATCCTAATGAAGATAAGCTAACCATCAGATTCCTTTTTAAACAAAGACAATGACGGAGGAAAATCAACACTATTAATGTCATCCCAAATAAAACCACTAAATAAAGCATAGTTAGCACATAAATAACCAAACTTATTATAATATATATATATATATATATATATATATATATATATATATATATATATACACGAGGGGCCTATGCGTTGATATAGGAAAAAATTAAAAAGTCCTTAAAGGGATCTCAAGCACACTAATGCTTAAAAGAGCTACAAAATTCAAAGCAAAAAAAAACTACGAGCTCAAGCTCCCTAATATGCAGAAGTATAGAAATACCAAGATACATCCTACTGTGTGCAAGTAAGAGCACCCAAAAAGAAGGAAGACAACAAAAAATAGCTTGGAATAGCAGCTTCCCTTAAAAAATCCCATTACCACGAATACCTGCAGTAATAATATTCTACAAAAAAAAAAAGACTTCCATAACAAAAATAGTACAAAGAGTAGTAATATGTTGCAAGATGGTAATTCACCAAACTATGATTGAAACATAATATAATATGTAAGTAAAAAATAAAACCATAAGAGCCGACATCATCTGGGTAATAATCCAAACAAGCCTTATCCACTAATAAACCAGGCCCAAGATAAAACAAAGTTGAAAATAGCCACCTGGTGTGATTGAAATACCAAGAACATGAGAGATGAGAAGGAAACAACCAAGACCCCACCAAATGATTATCCAACAAAAATTTCATTCAAAGGCTCCAGGTATTACTCCAAACAGGAGAGAACTAGAAACAACGAAAACACATAGAACAATAGCAGCAATGAAACTGGGCTCCCAAAGATAAATAAGGGAAGACATCTCAGAAGCACCAAAGATAATAAGCCGGCAGCAGCAATATAAGATAGATTCATACAAATAAATGCAATGGGATAAAAGGATAAAAAACTTGACAACATCACATAATGCATTGCAACCAAAGCCTATAGAACTATAACATGAAAAAATAATCCAAACATCCACCATCCACACAAAACGGGGATCCAGCAGAAAGCAAACCACCATAACTTAAAAGAAGAACAAAAACCAAATCGACAAAGAAAATAAGAAAATACTCGGGATAAACCAATGAAGGTTCCCTAAATAGCAGTAAACAACAACCAACAACCGAGAAATAAAAAGGTCAACCTAAAAAATCCAAGCAGAGTGAAATTGCCATGAGGAAACCTAAGCCACCTGAGAGGAGCAACTCCATAATCACTAAGACATAACATAAGATAAACCAATTCGATCTAATCTTAAGAGGCCTTTAACTAAAAAAGGCAGATTAGAAATCGAAAGCTTAGTCATGGCATTCAAACCATAACCCCATCTTGCAATCAACTGAGCACAAGCATTCCCCTCCTCCAGAATAATAGAGAAAGAGCATTTTAAATGACTCAATAAATTACTAATGTCCCTACTCATATTAAACAAAGCTGAGGAACAAAATTTATCCTCCCTAGAATTAAGAGAATGATAACTAAAGTAAGAACCAACCTCCACCACAATATTCTTGAAATTAAGATTGGAACAAAGACTTAAACCAAGAAGAACAGCATAGGTAGTAGCAAAATTATCATCACCATTAACAGCAGGACCAGCAAAATTCAAAATATAATTACCATTATGATCTCTTATAACACCACCACAGCCAATAAT
Source organism: Dendrobium catenatum (assembly GCF_001605985.2). Classification (NCBI taxonomy): domain Eukaryota; kingdom Viridiplantae; phylum Streptophyta; class Magnoliopsida; order Asparagales; family Orchidaceae; genus Dendrobium; species Dendrobium catenatum. The sequence continues at coordinate 249,117 of NW_021319981.1, read as the reverse complement.
ATAGTCCATTCTAGCACTATCAACATTCAACTTAATAAAGTTGGGAGGAGGCTTCATCCAAGAAATACACCTAGGAACTTTTTGGAAAATATCCACCTCAAAGTTAATACAAAAATGAGCCAAAAAATAAAAATAGTTTTTAAAATTCTTAATAGAAAGAGAACTAGCTGAGTAAAGAGCCACAACTTTATCCTTAATATTTTGGATAATTCTCTGATAGTTTATAACCACCCCTTTGAAATGAGAACTATTTCTCTCCAACCATAAGAACCAATGAATAAGAGAAGGAATCACATTTCTGATATGGCCTTTAGAATTAATAAACCAAAAGTTAAGTAAAGAATTAATAGATCTCATAGCACTAAAATAATTTAAATAAAGATGTTAACAAAATAAGTCCAAACTTTAACAGCTAAATGGCCAAAAATGAAAACAAGAAGCATATTGTCCATATGGTAGCAACATTGGGATTTAGAAGGGAGGATAAAACCTCTTTTCATCAAATTCTCATTAGTAGAGATAAGCTTATGTAAAATTTTCAAAATAAAAATAGAGACCATAGAAGAATGCTTTTGTGCCATATCATATGAAAAAGCTTGGAAGTCTCATGCTTTGCTCTAAATGAATGCCAAACATCTTTTAATCCAAAACAACCTTTTTTAGTCAAAGCACAATGCAACACATCTTTCAAATTAGTGTTTAGAGGGATCTTTAAAAAATGTTGAATAATAAAATCAGGAAGAACAATAGAAATTTTCTCCAAATCCTAACCATTATTAGTATAAAAATAATTCACCTTCACAGTAGCATTAGAAAAAGTATTAGTTAAAGAGTTAAACGAATGGCTACCCAACCAATGATCTTGCCAAAAGAAAATATTACCAGAACCAAGACCCCACACAATAGAGGGCTAAATAACCCATTTAACAGAGCAAAGTGCTGAATCTTGAATAGGTTGTTAAACCTAAGCTTATGTTCCAAGGCTAAGCAAGAGGGGGGGGGGGGGGGGGGAATTGGTAATTTTAAAGGGGGGGGCGTGAATTGGTAATTTTAAAAATTTTCTTGGATTTTTTAAATTTGAAAGCAATCAATTATTTTTAGCAAGTTAATTGAAGTTATTTGAAAATAATTTTTTCAACAATGGAGTTAAAATTACAGTAAGTAAACAACAAAAATTTAAATGACACAAATATTTATAGTGGTTCTGTCAAACACGACCTACATCCACTCCCTGAAGACTCCCTCTTCAAATATTGCACTATTAATGAAAGTGACTCTCCTTTTGCCCCCAAAGCAAGGCGAAGAAGCCTTTACAAAACTCCCTTCCACCAATCCCCGGTGCGGTAGAGAACCGTCTTCCTTTCATACCATCCAAGTGTAGGCAGAGAACCTTCATCTTTTCACACCCTCCAAGTGTAGGCAGAGTACCTTTAGCTGTTCACACTCTGTAAATATTGGTAGAAAATAGTCATCCTTTCACACCCGCAAAGTGTAGGAAAAGTATCTTCAACTCTTCACACTCTCCAAGTGTTGGCAGAGAACCGTCATCCTTTCACACCCTCCAAGTGTCGGCAGAGAACCATCGGCTGTTCACACTCCCTAAGTGTCAGTAAAGAATTGGATCTTCTTCAAAGATCTTCTCACAAGTAATCTAAAAAGATAAGAGGAAGAGTGAAAAACATAAATCACACAAAGATCCTTACCTTTGAGTATCCTTGTGAACCCTTCACTCTCCACTAGCATGAAATCTCTCTCAAACACTCTCTCACACTCTCTCCTTCAATTGCCCATGAAAAATTATGAAGCAAAGATTTTTAACTTCAATCTTTAATGGACCTTTTATACAAAAGACACGAAAAACTTTCCAGAAAATTGAATTTTTCAATTTATTACGTACACGATCATACAATACAATTGTATGTTTATACATATGAATAACTAAAATACTATTGCATACGAACCTATTATTAATTTGTATGAAATCATTTTGTACTCTATCATCTTCTGGTATGAACCAAGTTCATTTGGGATGAATAATTAAAAATTTTTAAAATTCATATGTATGAAACATTGGGATGAAATAAGCAAGAATGGACCGGAGACATTCATCCTTATACAAAATTGGAAGTCTTGTATGATCCATCCTTCAAAAAAAAAAATTTCTGTGAGAACGAACCCGAGACATTCATCCTTGTATAAAACTGGGATCACCCTATACGATCTTCATGCAAGAATAGACCTGAGGCATTCTTCCTTGGACAAACCTGGAATCATCCCATACGATCAATACTTAGAAAAAAAATTTCGTATGAGAATGGGCCCGAGACGTTCATCTTTCTACAAAATTGAGATCATCCCATACGATCTTCATGTGAGAACAGACCCGAGGCATTCATTGGACGAACCTGGAATCATCCCGTATAATCTTCGTGCGAGAACAGACTCGAGGCATTCATCCTTGTACAAAACTGGGATCATCTCATACGATCCATGCTTAGAAAAAATATTTTCATTTTTGTTCGTTCAACTTCTCGTTGGGAAAAATAACTAACCAAATTGTCCCGTATGAAGTGATATTATATAGTACGATCAATTTAAAAAAATATGAATTTTAAACTCTCCCCCAGTATTTGTGTGCTCAATTACTCTATTACAATCACACTCTCTCAAACTCAATAAAATAAAAAATACATACTTTAATTATAATAAACACTGAACTGATCTTGATTTGAAGTCTTCAACAATCCGGAGTATGATTTCCATGAAATGTTAGTATACATAAGAGCAAAACAATTCCTCTAAAATATGTTAGGAGAAATAATAATCAAATTAATAATATTTGGAATCATCAAAAACAAAAAAGTTGCAAGAATATCAAACATCCAAAACTAAGTAGCAACAATTTTAATAATCTCCACCTTTTTTATGATGGTTAAAACAATTATTGTTTGAATAAAATTGAAAATCCTAAATGTCTCCTTAACTCCCCCTAAATGAATAATCATGTGAATATAACATAATTTCTGTTAAGTACAAATCATTTTTTTTTTAAATATTTCATAATCACACAAAACACTTCAAACAGAAAAATAAAACAACTCTAACGAATACTAAAAATGTAAAAATTAAATGCAAACAAATAAAATACAAACAATATTTTTAATATTTCATAAACTCACAAAACATTTCAAACAGAAAATAAAACAACCTAACAAAAACTAAAAATGCACAAGTTAAATGCATACAAATAAAATATAAATAATAGTTCTCCCCATTTTTGACAACAATAAAAAGAGGGAAGAAGAAAAATAAAAGAAATGTTAGAAGTCATATGAGAAATCTTTGATAATTGATTTTGAAAGAGATTAAATTATATTTTGTAATTCTACGAAATTGAGATCGTCCCATACGATCTTCATGTGAGAACAGACCCGAGGCATTCTTTGGACGAACTTGGAATCATCCCGTATAATCTTCGTGCGAGAACAGACTCGAGGCATTCATCCTTGTACAAAACTGGGATCATCTCATATGATCCATGCTTAGAAAAAATATTTTCATTTTTGTTCGTTCAACTTCTCGTTGGGAAAAATAACTGACCAAATTGTCCCGTATGAAGTGATATTATATAGTATGATCAATTTAAAAAAATATGAATTTTAAACTCTCCCCCAGTATTTTTGTGCTCAATTACAATCACACTCTCTCAAACTCAATAAAATGGAAAATACATACTTTAATTATAATAAACACTAAACTGATCTTGATTTGAAGTCTTCAACAATCCGGAGTATGATTTCCATGAAATGTTAGTATACATAAGAGCAAAACAATTCCTCCAAAATATGTTAGGAGAAATAATAATCAAATTAATAATATTTGGAATCATCAAAAACAAAAAAGTTGCAAGAATATCAAACATCCAAAACTAAGTAGCAACAATTTTAATAATCTCCACCTTTTTTATGATGGTTAAAACAATTATTGTTTGAATAAAATTAAAAATCCTAAATGTCTCCTTAACTCCCCCTAAATGAATAAGCATATGAATATAACAAAATTTCTGTTAAGTACAAATCATTTTTTTTAAAATATTTCATAATCAGACAAAACACTTCAAACAGAAAAATAAAACAACTCTAACGAATACTAAAAATGTAAAAATTAAATGCAAACAAATAAAATACAAACAATATTTTTAATATTTCATAAACTCACAAAACATTTCAAACATAAAATAAAACAACTCTAACAAACACTAAAAATGCACAAATTAAATGCAAACAAATAAAATATAAATAATAGTTCTCCCCATTTTTTACAACAATAAAAAGAAGAAAGAAGAAAAATAAAAGAAATGTAAGAAGTCATATGAGAAATCTTTGATAATTGATTTTGAAAGAGATTGAATTATAATTTGCAATAACAAGATTAATGTTCATTAGAGAAAAATAAAGATTCATAACATTTAAATTAAAATATAACATAGACAAGATAAATATATCATGGTCAAGAAATAATCTGGACAATTAGATAAGGAGAATTGTTACAAAAGTTATGAAATGAAGATTAATTAAAGTCAAATTTCAATATAAAATATAATTGAATATTAGATTGATTTGAAATTGAAGATTAAAAGATAGAAGAAAGAGCATTTTCAATACACTTATTTGGCAACATTGCGTATCTTTTTAAATATTTGTGGCACACTTTGTGCATCTTTTTGTATTTGGCCTAATTTTGTGTCTCTTTTCAATTTGTGAATCATTACGCATTCTTTTAATTTTTTTACACTTGTACATTTCTCCATTTTTTAAATTAATCTTTCTAAAATCAATAATATAAACACTCAATTTTTTCTAAGTACAAAGATATTTATATTGAAAAGAGAAATAAAAAATAATAAGACATTAAAATTTTAATAATAATATTGAAATTACGTATGCCTAAAAAGAACACGAGATTGATATCCTTAACTTGATCGAGTTATAAATTAACTTGTATTTTTGAAAAATTAGATTTCCTAATGAATTTAATTTTTGTATTGTTGTTCATATTATAACACTTTTTAGATCAATTCAGTTAGGATTATCATATAGGCAAACTAACATTTCAAATAAAGAACAAAAAAAACTAAACTAAACTAAACCTTTTTTATTGATATCAAATTGAAGATCTAATATAATAAAGCATATTCGATATCAATATCAAAGCAAGATAAGTATGAATAACACTAAAAACACAAGTACATAAACTATATAAATCATCACATCACATGTCTAAAGATTGGCAAAGATAACACATAAGAAATACATCTATAAATCTAAGAGGCCCTGGTCTGAAGGAGGAGGCTAGTTGAAGATAAAAAAATAATTATTCATCATAGCCACATTGTTGTTCACTGAGTCAGCTGACCTTGAATCCAACCCATGTCTTGCTGATATTGTGCATCATATTGATTTAGATGAGTCTGAATTTAATCAAATCACTGATAAAAAAAACTCTCTAGTTGGTCGAAATGCTGGACCATCTTCTAAAAGTTAGGTCTATGAGTAGGCGCAGGTGCAGGTGCATATGCACCCCCCCCCCCCCTTTCCCTCAGAATCCTCACTTATATTACCTTCTCTCCAAAAAAGTGCCTGAAATGAAGCATCAGTGAAGTAGATAGGAAATTTAAGTAAAGGATCAGGATGAACAAGATTGTACTTCTTCTCAAGGATATAGTTCACTAGGTATCCTAAAGCAATATTCTTCTTCTTCTTATGAGAGACATGTCTAATTTTAGAAATGCCATGAATATAGTCAATAATAAGTTTTGTTTCATCTATAGGTTGACCAGTCATGACAAGGTAAATAAAAGTGGATAGAAGAGGAGTAATATTAATGTGCTCACCAACTTTAGGAATAATAGAGGTTATAAGGACATGCTGAATGACCCTTGCATTTTGGTTTAAAGAAAAGACGCTAAGCAAATGACATACTTATTCAATCCCTCTATTAACTTTATTTATTTCAGTCTAGGCAAAATCAGATGTAAAATTTAAAGTATGGGCTCTAACTCCTTAAGTCATTAATTAAAAAAGGTTTCCAAATTTTTCTTAGTTATTTCTAACATTTTCTTCAGTATAAGAGATCTGATCCTACTCTCATCCTCACTAAAAGACAAGTTTGCTAGAAAGTAGTGGAAGGTCTCTTTGTTATAGGCATGAATTAAAGTCAGGATAAATGCAAATTGAGTAGTAGTGAAAACAGGCATCACTTGAAAGTGAATATCCTCTTGAAGTAGGATTCTAGAGGGTGTAATCTTGGCAGAAATAAACCTAAGAAAAGAATCCTTGTTAGCCCTAGATAGAAAATTCTCATCTCTACCCCTGGAAGATGGTCCCTTAGTGAGTCTACCCCTCTTGCTAGAATTGGCCATTGCTAAGATTTGAAGGATTAGAAAAGGCTAATGAATTAAATGAAAACGAATTCTAAATCCCTCTTATTTAAAGAAAAATGATATTTTGTATGTATGAAAATGGTTCATACAGTACGATTGATGGTTCTTATATGACAAAATAAATTTCATATGTATGAACGAATATGTTTGAAATGAAATGACTTTTCGTAATCATGAAAGTTACGAGGCATCTTATCATATAGGCTTTTTGGCCATACTTTCATATAGAAGAATAGGTGTTTGTCTGGGACAATCGGTTATTTAAGATCATTTAAATGATGATTAGATTCATCCCCCACATTAAATGACATGTGGTTCATCATACAAACTAGGGGTTCGTACGTGCGATCAATTATAATAATTGATTCTTCCCGGATAACCATCTAGATGCATATATACGAATGAATACACATCATCTGGTATAATATAGAGATCATATAGTATGATATGTATTTGGAAAATGAAAACATTACGCAATCAGTTCAAAATAATGATCGAAATGCTATAGAATTCATACGGGATGAAAATAATTTCATACAATATGAATAAAATACTTAGAAAAATTTGCATGATCGATCAGAAATAGGAAATTTAATGTGAAAGCATCTTATAATCACTCAAAAAAAATAGTAAATCATAAATACAAACAAGCATAATAAATACAATAACAGAAAACATATAAAGACACATATCAAATTTGTAGAAAATTTTAATTAAGCATTAATATCAATCACACCAAGCCTTGTTCTTAATGTGTTAAAAGTATCAAAGTCTAGTGATTTTGTAAAAATATCTGCAAGTTGATTTTCAGTTAAAAAATGGTTCAATTCAATTTCACCTTTGGATATATGATCCCTTATGAAATGATGTCGTATGTCTATATGTTTGGTTCTAGAATGTTGAATAGGATTTTTTTAAATGAAAAGGCACTAGTGTTATCATAATAAATTGGAATAGTGCCTATAGTAAATCCTAAGTCAATCAACTATTATTTCAACCAAAGAACTTGTGCCACACAACTTCCTAAGGTAATATATTCAGCTTCAATAGTAGATAGGGCTATGGAATTCTATTTTTTATTGAACTAAGAAACTAAAGAATTTTCTATAAATTGAAAAGTTCTAAAAGTACTCTTTCTATCAACCCTACAACCTGCAAAGTCCTAATCTGAACATCCAATTATTTCAAATGAAGATATAAACTTAGGATATCAAATCCATAAGTTCTAAGTTTACAAGAGATATCTAAAAATCCTTTTTACTACTATTAAATATGATTCTTTTATATCTGATTGAAATATAGCACACAAACAAACATTGAATATAATATCGGGTCTACTAACAGTCAAGTAAAGCAAAGATCAAATTATTCCCCAAAATTTCTTTTGATAAATAGATTTTTCCTTTGGGTCCTTATCCAACTAAATTGAGAAACTCATAGGTGTACTAACAAGTTTAGCATTATCCATTTCATACTTTTTAAGGACGTCCTTAATATGCTTCGACTGATTAAGAAAATTTCTCTCCTCAATTTTCTTAATACTAAAACCTAGAAAGTAACTCAAATCTCCCATTAGACTCATCTCAAATTCACTACTCATTATTTTAAAAAAAATCATTACAAAGAATTTTATTTGTAGATCCAAAGATGAAATCATCAACATAAATTTATATAATAAGTAAATCTTCTCCCAATTTTTTCAAAACGAGAGTGGTGTCCACATTTCCTTTTTCAAAATATCTCTCAAGTAGGAAAGTGCTTAACCTCTCATACCAAGCCCTAGGAGCTTGTTTTAATCCATACAAAGCCTTTTTTAATTTAAAAAACATGATTTGGGTATTTTGAGTTTTCAAAACCTAGAGGTTGTTCAACATAAATATCCTCTTGAATCACCCTAGTTAAAAAGACACTTTTAACTTCTATTTGAAATAATTTGAATCCTCTAAAATAGGTAAAGGCTAACAAAACCCTAATTGCTTCAAGTCTCGCTACAGAGGCAAAAGTCTCCTCAAAATTAATTCCTTAAATCTGATTATACCCCTTAGCCACCAATCTAGACTTATTTCTAACAACATCTCATGAGTGATTCATTTTATTCTTGAATACCCACTTAGTTCCAACTAAACTTTGATCCTTTAGACTTACAATTAATTCCCAAACTTCATTTCTTATAAATTAATTTAATTCTTCTTGCATTGCTAAAATTTAAAATTCATTTGAAAGTGCTTGATTTATATTTTTTGGTTCTATTGTTTAAATAAAAGCAGAATGATTCACTTTTTTGCTTAGTCCATGGCTAGTCCTAATACCCTCACTAGGTTCACCTAAAATCAATTTCTTAGGATGCTTTTTAAAAAATTTCAAATATATAGGAAACAGGTTTTCTATCTTCAAATTTTTATCCAAATTAATTTTCCCAATCTTTTGAGAGTTATTTTCTATTTCATCCTCTTCAAAATTTGGCTCTTCCAAAATTTCAGATTTATCAAATACAACATATGTGGTCTCCTCAATTACCAAAGTTCTTTTATTAAATACTCTATAAGATTTTTTAACACTAGAGTATCCAAGAAAAATTCCTTCATCTCATTTTGGATCAAATTTTCCTAAGGTAGATTTTCCATTATTATGTATGAACACCTTACATCCAAAGGCATGCAAATGTGATATATTACATATTCTCTCCTTAATAAGCTCATATGGTGTTTTATTTAATTTTGATCTAAGGTTCATCCTATTCAAAATATAACATACAGTGTTAATAGCTTCAGCCCAAAAAAATTTAGGAAGTAAATATTCCACCAACATGGCTCAAGCGGCTTTTATTATTATTTTATTCTTTCTTTCGACTACCCCATTCTGCTGAGGAGTTCTAGGTGCAGAAAAATTATGATCAATTCCTTTCTCTTTATAAAAATCCTTAAATCTCTCATTTTCAAAGTCACCATCGTGATCACTTTGGATTATTAAAATCTCACATCCTAGTTTCCTCTGTATCTAAGTCAAAAAATCTCTAAACTCCTCATATGATCCACTCTTATGATATAAGAATTTAACCCAAGCGAATCTTGAAAAATCATGTACAATCACAAATCCGTATACCTTCCCTCCTAACTTTATAGTTCCAACTAGTCCAAAAAGATCCATATGTAAAATCTCCAAAGGTTTACTAGTTCTAAGATCCTTATTGGACTGAAATATGTGGTCTCCTCAATTACCAAAGTTCTTTTATTAAATACTCTATAAGATTTTTTAACACTAGAGTATCCAAGAAAAATTCCTTCATCTCATTTTGGATCAAATTTTCCTAAGGTAGATTTTCCATTATTATGTATGAACACCTTACATCCAAAGGCATGCAAATGTGATATATTACATATTCTCTCCTTAATAAGCTCATATGGTGTTTTATTTAATTTTGATCTAAGGTTCATCCTATTCAAAATATAACATACAGTGTTAATAGCTTCAGCCCAAAAAAATTTAGGAAGTAAATATTCCACCAACATGGCTCAAGCGGCTTTTATTATTATTTTATTCTTTCTTTCGACTACCCCATTCTGCTGAGGAGTTCTAGGTGCAGAAAAATTATGATCAATTCCTTTCTCTTTATAAAAATCCTTAAATCTCTCATTTTCAAAGTCACCATCGTGATCACTTTGGATTATTAAAATCTCACATCCTAGTTTCCTCTGTATCTAAGTCAAAAAATCTCTAAACTCCTCATATGATCCACTCTTATGATATAAGAATTTAACCCAAGCGAATCTTGAAAAATCATGTACAATCACAAATCCGTATACCTTCCCTCCTAACTTTATAGTTCCAACTAGTCCAAAAAGATCCATATGTAAAATCTCCAAAGGTTTACTAGTTCTAAGATCCTTATTGGACTGAAAAGAGGACTTCACCTATTTTCCTAATTGACTTGCAATGCAAAGGTGATCCTTAGTAAAGTCTAGTTTTGGTATACCTCTAACCAACTCTTTTTTGGTAATTTTCTTAAGGTTTTTCATGCTAGAGTGACAAAGTCTCTTATTCCATAACCATGATTCATCAAAAATGGTTTTCAAATAGAAACCATTGGGAGTTTTTATATAATTTAAATTTAGCATATAAATAGTATTTACCCTTAAGCCATGCAAAATATCATTACCATTTAAGCTTAATATGTAGCTAATAGGAAAAAAATTTACACTATCTTCTTTATCTCATAGCAGACTAATACTCAATAGATTATACTTTAAGCCTTCTACAAGTAGCACATTTTTAATGAAAAAAATTTGCATGTTTCCAATCATACCTGATCCAACCACTTTCCTAGTGGTGTTATCTCCAAGTGTAACCCTGCTTCCACTTCTGGCTTCCAGCGATATAAAGTGCTTAGTGTCTCCAATCATTTACTTTGAGCAACTACTATCCAGATACCAAATGCTCTCACGAGACCTTATATGAGAGCGTTCCTACAAAACTATCAAATTTTAGATCTGGGAACCCAAACAAGTTTGGGTTCTCCTTTTGGCAAATTAAAACTAGATGCACATATGATATGACTAGGTTTATGCATCTTTGGTTTGAACACTAAATGAGTTTTTCTATCCAAAATACAAGTGTGTGCAATGTGTCCAATCATTCCATAAGAATAACATTTAACTCCAGGAAATGGATTTCTCAATCTTTTATAACTACTCTATCTCTTCCTGGGTTTTAAAAATTTCATATACAAAATAGGATTAATAAAATCTTTAAGTGTTGATGGTTTCCTATTTTCCTTGAGAGCTTGCAATTTAAATTTCAAAAATATATTCAAATCTTTTAGAATATTCTTATCAAAATTTAAATAGTACTTTCTATTATTTGATTCATCCTTAAAATTTTTAAAGTCTTTTTCCAATTGAGCATAGGATGATTTTAAAATTTCATTCTTCTTACTTAAGTCATCAAATTTATCAAGTAAGCTCATGTGATTGTTATCTATTAATGCATGATCACTCCTAAGATTTTCATATTCTCTTTGCAATTCATGCATTTCTAAATTCAGATTAGCATGCACTTCCTTTAGCTTTCTATATGCATCATGAATTCCTTCATAAACTTCTAACAGTTCAGCATAGGTTAACTCACATATCTCTTCTTGATCTGACTGATCAAGATTAATGGCCATTAAGAACAAATTGGTGACTTCCTCCTCCTTTCTATTTTAGACGAATCCAAAGCAGAGTCTACCCAAAAAGCTCTTTGGAATCTCTTCTTGCCCTTTTTCACATTTGGTTTCTCTTTTGACTTCTCCTTGCTAGGAGTGGCTTTTAGGTTTGGGAAATCTAATTTTATGTGTTCAGGTTTCCTACTTTTGTAGCAAATCACATCATTAGAAATATTAATATTCTTATTAAATTTACTTTTGATCCACTACTGGAGTCTCCTGTGCTTCATTTTAAGAAAGCTCCTAAATTGTCTAATCATTAAAGTAATGTCATCCTCGTCCTCAGGTTATGATAGATCACTCTCAGACTCCTCCACTTTTAGTGCAATGTTCTTATCCTTTCATTGTTCTCCTATATCAATCTTTCTTTGACTCACTCTTTTCTTGTAAGCAATTAGTTATCCAAGAAGATTATAATAGAGTAAACATTTAAATCTTTAGACTCTATAATAGAAAATATTTTTACATCATAAGTCGTAGGCAAATAACAAAGAATTTTATTAACCATTTCAACATTTGTTAGTTCCCTACCTAATGCATACAAAGAAGTGACAATCTGAGTGAATCTTGTGTACATGTTAGAAATAGATTTATTGGATTTCATGTGAACTAATTCATAGTTATGTAACAAGATGTTTAGTCTATATTGATTTACTTCATTAGTCTCTTCATAAGTAATACAAAGTTTATCCCATATATCCTTTCCACTTTTGCAAGTGGAAATTGGCATGTAGTCTTCTGACTTAAGTGCACAAAAGAAACTATTTTGGCATTTGCATTTAACTGTGTTAAGTCATGTTGTTATACAGTCCATTCAGCAAAGGGTGATTTAACTATAATACCATCAACTAATCTAGTTGGTTTTGTATACCATTCTTTAACTAAAATCTATATATGATAATCTAGTGATTGTAAAAATGTAGACATGCGTGTTTTCCGAAAATCAAAAGGGATGCTATCAAATAAAGGAGGTCTAATGATCAAGTAACCTTCTGGTGTGTTCCGGTTTCCAAAAGTAGTCAAGATCATTTTTCAAAAAGTAGTCTAGACATATGATTTTGAAACAATGCTCTAATAGCACTTGCTGAATCTTGAATAGGTTGTTAAACATAAGCTTACGTCCAAAGGCTAACCAAGAGGGAGGTGAATTGGTAATTTTAAAAATTCTCTTAGATTTAAAAATTTAAAACAAGTTAATAATTTGTAGACAGTTAATTAAAGTTATTTGAAAAATAAAAATTTTAAACACAAAATTAAAATTATAGTAAGTACGCTGCAGAAATTTAAATGACATAAAGATTTATAGTGGTTCGGTCAAACACGACCTACATTTACTCCCTGAAGACTCCTTCTTTAGGAATTGCACTATACCAAAAATGACTCTTCTTTTGCCCCCATAACAAGGTGAAGAAGCCTTTATAAAACTTTCTTCCACAAATCCCCAGTGTGGTAGAGAACCATCATCCTTTCACACCCTCCAAGTGTAGGCAGAGAACCTTCGTCCTTTCACACCCTCCAAGTGTAAGCAGAGTACCTTCGTCTATTCACACTCTCTAAGTATTGGCAGAGAACCGTCAACCTTTCACACCCTCCAAGTGTAGTCAAAGTACCTTCGGCTATTCACACTCTCCAAGGGTTGGCAGAGAATTGTCGTCCTTTTACATCCTCCAAGTGTCGGCAGAGAACAGTTGGTTTTTTAGACTCTCCAAGTGTTGGAAGAGAACCATATATTCTTTAAAGATCTTCTTACAAGCAATCTAGAAAGATAAGAGGAAGAGTGAAAAATGTAAATCACACAAAGATCCTTACCTTTGAATAACCTTGTGAACCCTTCACACTCCACTAGCAAGAAATCTCTCTCAAACACTCTCTCCTTCAATTGCCCTTGAAAAATCATGAAGCAAAGATTTTTAACGTCAGTCTTTAATGGACCTCTTATACAAAAGACATGAAAAATTAATTAGAAAACTAAAATTTTCAATTTAGAGCTTACCCGATCGTACCGTATGATCATATGTTCATACATACGAATAGTTCAAATACTGTTGCATACAAACTTGTTATGAATCAGTAGAAAATCATTTCATACCTGATCATCATTCGGTATGAACCAAGTTTGTATGGGATGAACAGTTAGAAAATTAAAAAATTCATCTGTACGAAATAATGGGATGAAATGAGCAAAAAAAAACCTGAGACATTCATTCTTTTACAAAATTGGAATCATCTCGTATGATCCATACTTAGAAAAAAAATTTTGTGTGAGAATGGACCCGAGACGTTCATCCTTATACAAAACTGGGATCATCCCGTACGATCTTCGTACGAGAAGAGACCCGAGGCATTCATACTTGGACGAACCTGGAATCTTCCCGTATGATCCATGCTTTGAAAAAAAAATTTGTATGAGAACGGACCCGAGACGTTCATCCTTGTATGAAACTGGGATGATCCCGTATAATCTTCGTGCAAGAACAGACCCGAGGCTTTCATCCTTGGACGAACCTGGGATTGTCCCGTATGATCTTCATGCGAGAATAGACCGAGGCATTTATCCTTGTATGAAATTGGGATTGTCCCATACGATCCATACTTAGAAAAAATATTTTCATTTTTGTTTCTTCAACTGCTCATAGGGAAAAATAACTAACCAGATCATCCCGTATAGGGGTGTCAATTTTTGACACGACACGAAACACGACCCGAACCCGACCCGGAAAAAATCCGGGTTCGGGTCAACCCAAACCCGAAACGGGTCAGGTTCGGGTTGAAGAAATCAACCCGTTTTAAAAATCTGGTCGGGTTCGGGTTGACATGGAAACACAAAATTGACCCGAAAGTGACACGAAAACTCATTTTTGACCTGATTTTGACCCGAAAAATGAAGATTGATCCGATTTTTGACCCGAAAACTAGCAATTCCGGGTCATTCGTGTCGGGTCGGGTTGACCCGAACCCGAATTGGGTCGGGTTCGGGTCCAGAAACCTGACCCGTTTTTAAAAATGGGTCGGGTTCGGGTTGACCCGAACAGTGCCGGGTAAGTTCCGGGTTCGACCCGAACCCGACCCGTTGACCCGAATTGACACCCCTAATCCCGTACGAAGTGATATCGTACAGTACGATCAGTTTAAAAAATATGAATTTTATACTCTCCCTCAATGTGTGCGTGCTCAATTACTTAATTATAATCACACTCTCTCAGACTCAGAAAATTGGAAAATACAGACTTCAATTACAATAAACTTTAAACTGATCTTGATTTGAAGTCTTCAATAATCCGGAGTAAGATTTCCCTGAAATATTAATACACATAAGAGCAAAACAATTCTTTCAAAACATGTTTGGAGAAATAATAATCAAATCAATAATATTTGGAATCATAAAAAATATACAAATTGTAAGAATATCAAACATGTAAAACTAAGTAGCAATAATGTAAACACAAAGATGCTGCCAGACTTTAGAATTGCCTTTACTGAAGAAACACATGGTGGGATGCCTTCCCCCGCAATACTTGGCCACCATAAAATTAGCCCAAAGACTCACATTGGCAAGAAGATTATATTATAACTTGAAACAAAAAGTATACGCCAAATCATACATAGACATACACCCTAAAGCCCCTTCATTCAAATTCCCATAATATTTATCCCAGGAAGACTAGTTTATTTTAGAACTGCTACCTGTACCTTTCCAAATAAAAAAATTTATTGAAAATTCTATCAATCATTCTACACACAGTCTTAATAGGAAGCAAAGTATGAAAACTATAAATAGGAATAGAACAAAGAATACTCTTGATAAGAATAAGCCGACCACCAAAACTTAAGAAATTAGAATCCTAGGTAGAAAGTCTGTTCTACACTATAGTAATTAAATCATCAAAAAGAAAGGACTTCTTTCTAACCTTATAAAGAGGCACACCCAGATACTTTAAAGGTAAAAGACCATGGCTAAAACTAGTTAAATTCTTGATAGCCACAACACGATCATATGAAACTTTCTTAGTAGAAATAAAACAACACTTATTCTAATAAGAGCCAGACAACTAATCAAATCAAAATGGTTAAAGAAATATAGAAGTCTATTAATCTTATTCATCAAAGAATTCAAAAAAATAATGAAATCTTCAGCAAAACATAATTGAAAAATTTTAAAGCCACCTAACATTTTGAAGTAGAGGCTAGGCTACTTTTCAAAAAGATCAGCAAGACCTCTAGACAGATACTCAACAGCAATATAAAAAAAGTAGGGGAAATAGGATCCCCTTGTCTCAGCCCATGAGATTCCTTAAAAAAGCCGTGGCTCTTACCATTCACAATGATAGAAAAATAAGGACTTTTAATGTAATTCTTAATGAGGTTGATGAAATTTAAATCAAAACCAAATAAGTTCAAGATATTATCATAAACCTTAGCAATATAGAGTTTCATAATCATATTACCACCACTAACCTTTACATCTAAGTCTTGACAAAACTCTTGCGCCAAAAGGATATTGTCCGCAATAACACACTGTTTAACAAAGTCTATTTTAAAGGGGAGATAAGCTTAGGAAAAACAAAAGTTAACCGATTCATCAAAAATTTAGAAAGCAACTTATAAAAGAAAGAACATAAACTAAAAGGTCTAAAGTCTTGCTGAGAACTCACAGAATTATTCTCGGGAATAAGCACAATAGAAGTAGAAGTTAAAAACTTAGGTATAGGATTTCCATTAAAGAACTCAGTGACAGCAGAGAAAAAATCATTATAAATAATAGGCCAAGTTTTCTAAAAAAAACTTCATCGTAAAACCATCCAAAACAGCCAAAGAATCACCATTCATACCAAAAATAGTATCCTTAACCTCCTCAAGAGAAGGAGATTTAGGCAAGCCAATATTATCATCAGGAGAAATAAGATTAAGAATGATAGACATATTTTCAATGAAAAAAAGATTAAAGATTTATTAAGATGATTTTTAAAATATTGAATAGCCAAATTAGCAATTTCAGCATCATCCTCAGTAACAGAGCCATCAACATGATTATTTTAATGAACGTAATTAATAGCACATTTCTTTTTAAACAAGGCATAAAAGTATTTATTATTGTTATCACCTTCAACTAGGTGTTTAATAGCCACTTTCTGCTTCTAAAATATTTCTTCCTGAGCTTGCAATTTATAAAGCTCATCCTTAGCCTCTCTCAAAAAATAGAAGTTAGCATCAGCAGGAACCAACTGACACTGAGTCTCATAAGTATTCACGTTATCATCCACAAATAAAATTTTAGAAAAAAGATTTTTAAAAAATTTTTGGATCCACCAATTTAAAACTTGCTTAAGTCTTTTTCAGCTTAAGCTAGAATATATTCATACCAAAGATAGAGTTACCAGGATACATAGGGGCTTGCCAATTATTCTTAACCACATTCAAAAAAGAGTCAAGAAGCAACCACATGTTTTGAAATCTAAATTGAGATGGAAAACCCCTAGATCTATTCTTAATTTTAATAAGAAATAGGAGAATGACCGAGATGGTCTGACTAAGATGCTCAACATTAGTATACTCAGAAGAATTAAGGTAATCATTATTAAATAAAACCCTATCTAACCTTTGCCATAAATTCCCATTATGCCAAGTGAAATTATTACCAGAAAAACCAATATCATTAAGATTGCAATCCATAATCATGCCATTGAAATCCTTCATAAACTGATAGATAGGGAGAGAACCTCCTATGCGCTCAGACGGATTAGTAATAGTATTAAATTCACCACCAACAAGCCATGGAAGATTGCAAATACTATGAAAATATATGATTTGATCCCATAAAAGCTTTCTAGTATATGAGAGGATGCAGTATAAACAAACGAAGCTTAACATTGAAAAACTAGAACATTCAATATTATAATGCAAGACTTGAGTAAAATCACCAATGATATTTATTCTAACAAAATCTTTCCAAAAACCCAAATTTTATTGGGTACATTTGACTTAGCATGTTTAAAACCCAGAAATTTTGCAATACCAAGTAACTTATCAGTTAAAATAAGAGGCTCAAGAAAGACAAGAATATACATGTTATGAATACGACATAAATTTTTAACTCGAACTTAGAAGAAGGGCACCAAATACACCTAACATTCCAAATAATACTATTAAACATAAAAACAATGATTAATGAGAAGAATATGAACACGTGTTTCTAGGTGATTGTAAAATGACATTCCTCTGTTTCCTACCTCTCTTACCATGACCCTTGGTATAACTCATATCATTATCATCTCTAGAAAAACATCTAGCCAATATATCCACCTCCTTTGTGTCAGTAAAAGCATCACTAAGAAAATTATCAGTTAAAGGAATCTTACTTTCATATATAATACCTGAATGCCCCATAGAAAGAGGCAACTCACCTTCCACAAGGAAAACACCATCTTTTATTGGGGTTTTATTGTTCACAATAATTCTACTAATCTCCCTCACTTTCTCAATTTAGAAAATAGCCAACCTCTCTACTTGGGTCAAATTAGCTTCCAACTTTATAGGCCAACTTTTTCAGGAACCAATTCATTAACCTGCTCATTCATCATATGAGATTGAGGCAGATTAGAATAGTTAGTATCAACAGAAATAACAACCATATTAGACAAAGTTTGCTTTGAAATATAAGGATTAGATGAAGAAGAAGGCACAGTAATGTTATTAGAATTGGTAAGTAACATTTGTTTCTCCCTTCCAAAGAGATCAGAGCATAATATAGTGTCCGGCTTGGGATCCACACTTTGATCAATGAGAAGTTCAACCACATTAGAAGAGGTTGGTTAGGTCTGAATTATACCAGGTTGTAGAATAACCACATAATTACCCTGAACTTTCTAGTCACTAGCCTCATCAACATTATGGTTCAAATTATCATTAACATGGTCATTCGAATTACCCTCTTTCACCTTGGACTACCTGGTAATTTCTTTCTCCCTCTTAAGATGCAATGGAGTTTAAAATACTCACACAAACCATGCCCGTGCATCATACAATGTGAGCAAAAGATAGGTAAGTTTTCAAATTCAACTTTCTAAAAATAGCCATTCAATTCAGATCCTATCCATATCTCAGTAGGATGACTTTTTGAAATATCTAATTCAACTAAAACATGAGCCACCGACATACGAGAAACTGAAGCAATCGCTTGGTCCCTTTGTAATAGCCTTCCACGAATAGAAGCAAGACTAAAGAGAATTTTGTGAGTTAAAGAAATGTAGCCTCATATTAGGAAAACAAACCCAAGCAGGAGCAATCAGGGACTCCTCATGGACATCAAAATCTGGTGTCCATTTGAGGAGTCTCATTTGACAAGCCTGAATATAGTAAGATCTTCGCAAAAAAATATGGCTATAATGCATGTCATTTCTCAGTTGAATCACCACATGATGGGGATTAAGCAAACCAATATGAAAGGAACCCGTAAGCTTCAGATTAATATAAAACTTGTGAATAATATCAATATTAGGTCGCCTAAGGAGAAACTTTCAAACTAAAGTAAGAGCAAAGGGTGCACGCAACTTAGATACAACCGAATCATTAAATATTAAAGTAGAATAACCCTTAAATGGAGTATGAATGAACTGGATCAAGGATGAAGTCGAGAAAGATCCAGCAAGCACATCCTTAAAGGAATGGGATTTTCCATTAAGAACCACTGCTTTCACAGTGAAAGATGATGACGGAGTCATCAACCCCAAAAATAACAAAATCGAGAACAAAAATCAAAACAAAATGTTGAACAATCTCTTAAAACAAAGATGGTTCAAAAATGGAAAGAAAAAGAGAGGAAAATCAATAGTAAACCATGTTAGAAGCAGCCTGAAGAGAGAACGAGTAGGCAAATTGTAGATCGCCAAAGAATCGCTCGAAGCACCAAAGCATAGAGGTTTACAACTTATATTTGAAAAAATAAAAAAGACTTTGATCGAAATCCTTTAGAATAGAAATATATATCTGACAAATGCTTTGACAAAGCCTTGGAGCCTCCAAAAGAGCTTTGAAGAATTTCAGTAATATGTTAATTGTCACCTTCAATAATTAAACCTTTTGCTTTTTGCATCCAATTTTGAATAACCTTCTCCAATGAATGGATGGAAAATAATTCCATATGAGCAACATCCCAATGTAAACCCATAAATCTGAAAGCAAGAAAAACCTCCATATGGGATCTCTAAATACTCAACCAACACCTTCTCTATTTGATCTTAAAAGAGATGCATCAATATTCACCTTTAGACATTTGGTGGAGGAGGATTAAAAGAAGCAGAAGTGAGCTGAACTAGCTGATTAGCATCCCAGTTTTGTGAATGAAAATATGGAAGTGAAGAAGTCAAAGCAAAGTATAAAGTATTTGAATAATGAATGCCATAACATCCTCTTTCTCACCTTGTATAGGCTTATTCCTTCTTATCAAAGAGAAGAAAACTTCTATATAATATAAATTTCCCACAAAAGGATGATTAAATGAAATCCTTCTCAACTTATCAATACATCCAAACAAGAAGAAGAAGTAGGAACTTGAAAACCCCATCTAGGAAGAAGTTTAATCACAAGAATTAGAAGAGAATAGCCAGCAATAGTATGATTCTCATCTTTCACCACTTCACAGCCTCTTGGATAAGAACTCTAATCCGAAAGACTCCTATATTTAAAAAAAGTGTTCGATTGGATGGCATCACTAAAAGACTCCAACAAAAAAGATCCACAAAAGTCATAAGTCTCATATTTCTAATCAAGCTCTATTGATTCTCCTCTACCAAATCCTTTGTTAGAGATTCAGTAATCATTCCAGCAATTTTTTTTTCAGACTTTTTTGCCTTCTGCTCCATCCAACCACTTAGTAAAGCAGAATTTATAGGCAACTAAAGAATTAATTTAACATATGCTTACCAAAAACCTTTCACAGGCTAAACATTATTCCATGAGCCATTAGAAATGAAATTATTAAGGCCATATCCCACCTCTTCCAGATCAACAATGAAAGTAGGCCATTTCAGCACACTCCTATCAAGAATCAATACATCATTTAGATCATTAATAGATTCTCTATTATCAACTTCTCATATAATAATTAGACTCAATGACTTAGCACCATTCACAATAATTCTCCAAGTAGTCAAACTTCCTATCTTAATTTTAGCATTGCAAATATCACTACCATACTTTGCATTCAAGATACAGTCGAGAAGATATTTAGGTTTATCTATAAAGTTCCAAGCAAATTGAGCATGAATGGAGCCTACTTTAGAAATTATATAATGAAGCCCACAACCACCTTTATTTTTTAGTTTATAAAGAACACCCCAAGCAATATAGGGAAGACCAAATTTTTCATCCTTCTTATACCAGATAAAACTTCTATACATTTTATTAATTTCATATAGAATTTCCATAATAACAAGAGAATGCATAGCCATAAATATGTGAATAGAAAGAAAATTAGATTTAACAAGAACCATTCTCACTTCTAAACAAATAAATTTGTTAGACCAATCATTCAATTTATTTAATATACTTTCCAATAAATTCAGAAAGTCAAACACAACAAGCCTTCTCAAAGTAATTTTGACTCCTAAATAATTAAACTCCTTGACAACTTTGAAATCAAACAAGAGAGAAATAGTCTTCTTCTTTTTCCTAGCAATAGATTTGCCAAATAAAATGATAAATTTATGCTTACTAATAATTTGACCCAACCAATTGTAGAAATTAGAAAGAATAACTTTAATTTTCTTCACAAACATATACTTAGCTTCAGAAAAAATTAGTATATCATTCGCATATAGAACGTGGAAATATTATAGGCGTTAGGAGATATTTTAATTCAAGGATTACCTCCTTCTTGAATAAGTGATTTTGTCAAAAGCTGGGAGCACATATAAATAAATAAGGAGGCAAAGTATAACCTTGTCTAAGGCCACTCCAAGTTATAGTCCAATTAGAGTTATTTCCATTCACCTATAAAAAAAATTTAGGATCCACCATGCATTCCAAAGCAACTCTGAAAACTTAAGAGGAAATATAAAATACTACAAAACTTGCCTTAAAGAAGACCAATCCATGCTGTCATACGCCTGCTCGATATCAAACTTTAAAGCCACCAAACCTTTATTTGTTTTAGAAAATCTGAACTTGTTGAACAATTCTTAGCTAACATAACATGGTCAAATAAAGACTGACCTTTGATGAAAGCCTTAAGTTCCTCTAAAATGATTTCATGAATGACCTTCTCAAGCACAATTAGCAACATTTTAGCCACCAATTTTAAAGGGACAAACAAAGACTAATTGGCTAATAGTTAGAAGGAAGAGCCAGATTACTAACTTTTAGAATAAGAACAATAAGTGTTTCTTTCCAAGAAGGAGACATCTTACTAGATGAAAAAACTTATTAATGGTATTCCAAACATTTTGAACAATGATTCTCTAATAAGATTGGATAAAAGAGTACATAATTCCATTAAATCCAGGAGAAATATTACTCCCAAGGTGATCAACAACCCATTGAATATCCTCTTTCAAAAAATTCTTGTTCAAAAATGAGATTTCATCATCTCTGAGAGTAACCACAGCTTTTGGCCATCCTTGAAGAATACACTTCCTATCCCTCCACTTACCCTTAAGGAAATCAAAGAAGATTTCTTCAATTAACTAATGATCTTCAATAAAAATACCATTCCAATATTTAATTTACTTGATCCTATTAGAATTCCTTATAGCACTAACAAAAGAGTGGAAAAACATAGTATTAGAATCGCCTTCTCCCAATTACTTAGCTTTGGCTCTTTGTCTCCACCAAGTACTCAAATGAGCAAGTGAAGCATTTAATTCATGAATATTTATCCTCAACAACCACAACCTTTCCTTTGTTAACAAACCTTTAACTTCCTCAAATTATAGGTTTAAATCTCATTATTTAAAGACTTTCAAAATAAAAAAGAGTTTGGAGCATAGCTTTGCTCCAGAAAAGTAATGCTTTTAAAATCCTCCTAAACTTCATATTCAGAATATGGACATGATCACCACGAATCGAGCTATTCCATGTTTTAGCAACAATTCCAGTAGAAGCATGATAGGAAACCCATATGTCTTCAAACCTTGTCCTCCTCTTCTGATAGAAATTTGATTTGAAAAGCTCCAAAATAATTGGATAGTTATCATACGCCACTCTTAGAGGATGCCTAATAGCATCAAGATGAATGTCATTTAAGGCTTTGGAATTTACTAAGCATCGATCAAGCCACACTAAAATATGAGCATTTCAAATTTTATTATTATACCAAGTAAAATTAGGACCCAAGAGATTCACGTCATTGAAATCATTGTTAGTTATAAACATCATAATCTCCTTAGTCCCTTAAGAAAAAAAATAAACTTCTTACCACTCCTCTTATTTTCTATAGATAAAATATAGTTGAAATCCCCACCAATCATTAAAGGAGTATATTTGGAAGATACCAACTCCAAAATATTCCAAAAATCCCTCCTTTTTAAACATCTCGACTACCATAAATAGGGGAAATTAACCAAACACCTTTATTTATGATCTTTAAATCTCTAATAATAGCATGAAAAGAAGCCTCCTTCACAACAAAAGATGCCAAATTAGCCTTCCAAAACACCATAGTTTCACTAGATAATCCACCCGAAGGAATAAAATGAAAACATCCCACTCGACACGTATAATCCTATTGATCTCCACCCTATCCATAGAAGAAATTTTTGTTTCCATAAGATAAACAAATAAAACATCATGATCTTTAAAAAATTCTTTTAAATATAGAGAGGCTTCCCTTTTTTTTGCCCCTCTACAATTCCAAAAAGAAATGGAGGTCAGTAAGAAATGAAGGGGGAAGGAACCCCATTATTTTCTTTGTTAATTGTTTCACTTTTCCTATACGAGGGATATTATTATCAAGACCAAGTGACTTTAGTTCCTTCTAAAGTTTTACTTTAACACCAGCTAAGTTAGCCTCACTAGCAATTCCTTCTTGATTCAAATGATAAACCTTGTTATCATGGTCATACTCCAAACCCAATTCATCTTTACAATCTCCTCTCATATCAGCATTTTCATAGGAGTTTCCACTCAGTACATTAAACAAATTTTTAGAACAAGGGAAAATATTCAAACTAGCTTATAGATGTGAAGCTGTATGTTGCAAATCTGATTTTATGGATTAGAATTTTGATGATAACAAATATTCATGTTTTACTATGACTACCTTGCCTACTAACATTTCAGGTCCACAAGATCGAGTGAAATTCAAGCTAGCTCAAGATTCGGTAGATTAGGTCTGAGTCAGTTTATAATTTTTTCCTTTCTTGAGTCTATTATAAACGATGTGGTTCCTGATGCTAAGTAACCTTGCACACCCACACATCGGGGAAAATTTTTATCTGTTGGTTAGAGTTCTCAGTTTTGATCACATTGTCCAAGATAATCCAAACATCATCCTAGGAAATCTGTTCAAAAATAAAAACCCTAATTAAGGCATCCTGATTAAGGAAGCCATCATTAAGCACATTGTCTTAGACAATATTCTTATCGGCCAGGATGATAGACTCAAATCAAAAAGAATTCGCTGCTAGATCTATTTAGGTATTTTTTATTTTTGGATATCATCCAGGACATCATCTAGGATGATGCAACACAATTATGCCTAAATTAATTTGGTAATTAAGAAAATTAATTAAGGTTTGATTGCACAATCACATCATCTTGGACAATCATACGATCATCCAGGATGATCCCTTGGATGATTGACATCAGCCAGCTTCTATTTAGGGTGATACTCTAGATGAGTTTCATAGATTTGAACTAATCATCCTGGCCTGGACGATCAAGCTATTTTTTCATCGTCTAGATATTCTTTCAGAGTGATTATCTGGATGATATTAAAGGATTTGTACTGATTCTACAGTATGATATTATATTGGCCTAGATGATATGAATAAAAATCTTTTGATCTACCCAAATCGTCAAGGCTGATTGAGTAAAATTTATGTTAATCATCCAGGATTATATGTATATCAACCTGGATGATAAATTTGATTTAAATAAAGTAAGAGCTATTCCAAAACACTTCTATTTAAGAGCTCTTGTTCTACCCAAGAGCTTATCTTTTGCTGCTGTCTTGACCTGAGAGAGCCTAGAGGAGAGGGCGAGAGAGGGATAGAAAGAGAGAGGATCTTGTGAGGGGGAGTTTATGAGGGGTTTCACAAAGGTTGCTCCAAGAAAGGATCCAAGTTGTCTTCTTTGATCGCCATCCCTTGTTCTTAGAGGTTTGAGAGAGGTTCACTTTAGCAATCAATCAAGGTTTTCTGCCTGCTTTAGGAGGAAGCAAAAGGAGTTTGGTTCTCTGCCTCACCGGTGTCGATGGAAAGGAGGTTTTATATACGCTTCTCCTCCTTACTATGAGAGCAAAGGGAGATTTACTAAGTTTAGTGAAATACTTAGAGGGCACCTCTGGGGAGTGAACATAGGTCGAGTTGACCAAACCACTATAAATTTTTGTGTTATTTTCTACTACTTTTTTTTGTATTTTATTTCCACATGATTTCTTTGTGGTGAATTTTGGTTTGGCTAAGATTTTATTTTTTGATTGAAAGATTTTTTAAAATACCAGTTCACCCCCTCTTAGTTAGCATGGGCTAGTTCATAAGGGCTTAACTTCCCTAACAAACTTTTAAGTGATATCAGAGCGGGATTCATAAAAATAAGTTTTTGAAAAGTTTTGAATTTTGATCCATGGCTAACTTTGGTAATCATAATACTATGGAAGGGTATTCTATTACCCAACCACCTTTGTTTGACAATATTCCTTTTGATTTTTGAAAAACTCGCATGTCTACATTTTTATAATCAATTGACTATAGATGCTTGTTAAAGAAGGATATTCACCTCCTTCACGTGAAATTAATAGCATTAAAACTGAACTTCCTTTTACTGAATTGACTTTTGATGATAGGGATCTAGCACAACTTAATGCAAAATATTTGAACTATTTTTTTGTACTTTAAAATTTGAAGAATACATGTGTTTCAACATGTGGTACTGGTAAAGTGATTTGGGATAGATTGTGTATTACTTGTGAAGGAACAAATGAAGTTAAGCAATCTCGATTGAATATTTTATTGCATGATTACAAACTTTTTTGTATGAAATCTTCTGAATTAATTTCTGAAATGTATACAAGGTTTACTCAAATTCTTACTTCTTTGCATGTCTTAGGATGAGAACTCACTAACTATGAAAAAGTGAATAAATTTTTAAGATGCTTTTCTTCCTCTTTTTATGCTAGGATTACTACAATCATTGAATCTAAAGATTTGAATACTCCTTCGATTGATAACTTATTTGGATCTCTCATTGCTTACGAGTAAGGGGTAAATCAAAGGAATCTTGATGCAGATGAGAAAAAGAAGGAGAAAATTATGGCACTAAAGGCCAACAACACGGACACTGACTCTTGCATGTTAGAAAGCATTTATATTGTCTTAATCACGAGATAATTCAAAAGGTTTCTAAAGAAGAAGCATAAAAACCATCATAAGTGGAATAAAGGGTTGCAAAAATTTTAAGAGTTCTAATGATATTATTTATTTTGAATGAAGGATGCCAGGACATGTTAAAGATGATTGCCCTGCACTTAAAACTCATCCTAGCAAGGCGAAGGGTGAGGAGAAAACTAAGTTTAAAAAGGCTAAGAAGAAGTTCTAAAAGGCATTATAGGCAGATTCTACATCTGACTCCTCTGAGACTGAAGCTGAAGAGGAGACTACAAACTAGTGGTTGATGGAAGATAAAAATCTTATCCAAAGTGACAAATAAGAGGTATGTGAACTAACATATGATCAACTACTTAAGGTTTCTGAACAAATTCATGCATCATATAGGAAACTTAAGAAATCATATGCTAGCTTGAAATTAAAGTTTTTAAATTTATAAAAACACCATGAAATTCTTCTTAAAGATCAATCTACAATTAATAGCAATCACATGTCATTACTTGATGAAGTTGATTCATTAAATAAAAAGCATACTGAATCATATAATGTATATGATTCCATGAAGTCATCACATGCTGAGTTAGAAAAGGAGTTTAAGAAATTACCAAATATCTAAGCTTCTGAAAATAACAAGTCATCATTACATGCATCACATAATTTTAAAAAGAAGCCTCACCACCTGAGTAGATTAGAACATCCTTTTCTTAGTGTTAGATGTTTTTCATGTGGAATGCTAGGACACATTGCACACACTTGCATCATTCACCGTAGTACAAATTGCTTGTGGAGACCCAAATTGTATGATTCACAGCATAACACACATGCCTTGTATTCTACTTTCTATAAAAAGGGACCCAAACAAGTTTGGGTTCATAAATATGACATTTGATGATTTTTTAGGTTTTCTCTCATAAAAGGCCTTGTGAGAGTATGTGGTACCTAGACAGCAGATGCTCATGACACATGACTGGAGATGCCAATCAATTTATTTTGCTGGAGACCAAGATAAGAGGCAAGGTTATTCTTGGAGATAACACCACCAAGAATGTAGTGGGCGCTGGTATAATTGAAAACTCCAAGAACCTTTTAATTGAAAATATTTTACTTGTAGATAGACTAAAACACAACTTACTCAGCATCAGTTAGCTTTGCGATAAGGGCTTCATCATAATTTTTTTTACTAATACTTGCACTATAAGCTTAAATAATAATAGTATTTTGTAGGGAAAGCAGATCAATAATGTTTACATGCTTGACTTAAATAATATTGAATGTGCTGCTTCATTTTACATAAAAACTATTGATGATGATTCATGGTTGTGGCATAGGAGGTTATGTCATGCTAGTATGAAGACCCTTAGGAAAGTGACTTAGAAAGACCTAGTTAGAGATATCCCCAAGCTTTAATTCTCAAAAGACCACCTTTGTGATGCCTACCAACTAGGAAAGTAAGTTCGTTCCTCTTTTCAATCCATTAAGGACAATAGCACCTCTAGACCTTTAGAAGTCCTTCATATGGATTTATTTGGACCAATTAGCACTGCCAGCTTAGGAGAGAAATTTTATGGTTTTATGATTGTTGATGACTACTCGAGGTTTACTTAGATTAGATTTCTATCACATAAGAATGAGTCTTTTGATAAGTTTAGATCCTTCTTCACTTAGATCCAAAAAAAGTTAGGTTGTAAGATTTTGACCATCTATAGTCACCATGGGGGAGAGTTTGAATATGAGAGATTTGGAGACTTCTATGAGGATAAGGGGATTAGTCATAACTTTACAGCTCCTAGGACCCCTCAGGGGTAGCTGAAAGGAAGAAGCGGACCTTAATTAAAGTCGCTAGAGCTATGCTTGTTGAATATTAACTTCCAAAATACTTTTGAACTAAAGCGATAAACACATCTTGTTATGTATTGAATAGGGTGAATGTTAGAGCCAAACTTGATAAGATACTCTATGAGATCCTTAAGGGTAGGACACCAAATCTTTCCCACCTCCATGTCTTTGATCATAAGATTTTCTTTCATAATAATGGGAAGTCACACTTAGGGAAATTTGACCTAAAATATGATGGAGTATTCTTAGGATATTCAAGTGTGGGAAAATCCTTTAGGGTGTTTAATAAGAGGACATTAGTGGTGGTGGAGTCAACTCATATAGTGTTTGATGAATCTGATCCTAAGAAGTCTAGAGTTGAAGAGGAAGATGAAGTTGGAGAGAATACCACCGGAGTTAAAATTTTAGAGAAAAGGGTGGAGCCTTAAAATACTTAGGAAGGAAGTGAACCACTCTACCTTTATCTTAATGACTAAACCTACCAACATCAACCAAGTCCTCTGGTGAGTTTTGGATCTTAGCCATGCAAGAGGAGTTAAACCAATTTGTTAGGAATGATGTTTGGGAGCTTGTAGAAAGACCAAAGGGACAAAGTGTAGTTAGAACCAAATGGGTCTTTAAGAATAAAATGAATGATTCTGGTGTGGTGGTTAGGAATAAAGCAAGATTAGTGGCTTAGGGGTATAACCAAATAGTATGAATTGATTTTGAGGAGACCTTTGCCCCTGTAGCTAGATTGGAAGCCATTAGAGTGCTACTAGTCTTTTCCTGTTATAAGAATTTAAGGACGTAAAGAGTGCCTTTTTAAATGGGGTAATAAAAGAAGATGTGTTTTGAGAGCAACCCCTAGGTTTTGAGAGTTCTCAATTTCCAAATCATGTTTTCAAATTAAAAAAAGCTTTATATGGATTAAAGAAGGTACCTAAAGCTTGGTATGAGAGGCTTAGCACATTCTTACTAGAGAGGGAATCTGTTAAGGGGAGTGTAGACACCGCCCTTTTTCTGAGGAAATTAGGGGATGATTTACTCATTATTCTTATCTATGTCGATGAAATACTTAATGGATCTTTTGATAAAATGTTATGTGATGATTTTTTTAAAATAATGATAAGGGAGTTTGAGATGAGTATGATGGGAGAGTTTTCCTACTTTTTGGGGTTTAGCATAAGACAACTGGATGATGGAACCTTTCTAAATCAAACCAAATATATAAAAGACATCTTGAAGAAGTATGAAATGGATAAAACCAAGCCAATTAATATTCCCATAACCTCTAGTATTCAGTTAGATAAGGACCCAAATGGAAAGTCTGCTAATCAAAAGAAGTGTCGAGGGATGATTGGATCTTTACTTTACCTGACTACTAGCTAATCTGATATAATGTTCAGTATTTGTCTTTGTGCAAGATTTCAAGCTGATCCTAAAGAATCCCACCTAAATGCAGTTAAGAGAATTTTTAGATACCTCTTAACAACCCAAAACTTTGGAATCTAGTATCCTAGGCACAACACTTCTTTTGAGATTATTTGATATTCTGATTCTGATTTTGCAAGATATAAGGTGGATAGAAAGAGCACTTCTGGGACTTACTAATTCATAGGACAATCTTTAGTCTCCTGGTCTAGTAGGAAGCAAAACTCTATTGCACTTTCTACTGTTGAAGCTGAGTACATTGCCTTAGGAAGTTATGTGGCCCAAGTCCTTTGGTTGAAGAAGTAATTTCTAGATTTAGGATTACATGTAGGCAGAATTTCAATCCTTTGTGACAATACTAATGTCATTTGTATTTCTAAGAATCCTATCCAACATTCAAGGACCAAGCATATTGACATAAGGCATCACTTTATTAGAGACCATGTGACCAAGGGAGACATTAAGTTACACCATATGACAACTAAAAATTAACTGGCTGACATCTTTACTAAACCACTGACCTTTGACACTTTTAGTACTTTAAAGACTAGATAGGGTGTGATTGACATAAATGCATGAACTTGATTCCTACTGATTTTTGATCTGTTTTATGTTATTTATTTTTCTTCTATTATTTTTCGTGCTATTTTTACTGTATTTTTTGTCTTTGTTGCTTTATATTTTTGTATACTTTTGAATTAAAAAAAACTATCACTAAAATTGATATTTTTTGCCTTATTTTTTATTTTGAAGTCAATGTTTTTACATCTCTCAATCTATTAAAGGGTAAAAACACTGTTGATTGTGTCACTTTCTTTAACCTCTTTTAGTGGTGTAATCTTTTTCTCTAAACAAAAATCTATTTCAAATTAATAAATGATTTTTGAAACTGAGATCTTTTCAATCTTGCTACAGAAATATATTTTATATATATAATGTTCAAAGTCTTTATTTTACTTTCAGATTTTTATAATCCTGTCATTGAAATTATCATATAATTTTTTATTATGCTTTATGATTCTTTCTTCCCTATATTAGAGAGTGGGTTTTTCTTTTCTAATATTTTAAAGATATTGAGTTACACCATGTGGCAACTAAGAATCAACTGGCTGACTTCTTTACAAAATCACTGGCCTTCGACACTTTCAGTACTTTAAGGACCAGATTAGGTGTGTTTGACATAACTGCATGAATTTGATTCTTACTGATTTCTAATCTGTTATTTATTTATTTTTTATTGTTTTATTTATGTAGTTTCTCATTATTTATTTCTTTGTTTTTGTTTGTTGCTTTATTTTCCTTTCATAGGTTATTTTTTCCTAATCATTGCTAAATTGATATCTTATGCCTTGTTTTTTTATTTTTAGAAATTTTTAAGTCAAAGATTGGCATCTCTAAAAATAGTTAAAGGGGTAAACACCATTGATTGTTTTCTTCTCTCTAACTTCTTTTAGTGGTGGAATTTTCTTTTCTAAATAAAAATCTATATTACATTAATAATTAGATTTTGAAATTGAGATCTTTTCAATCTTGCTACAGTAATATATCTTATATATATAATATTCAAAGTATTTATTTTACCTTTAGATTTTTGTAATCTTCCTGTTGAATTTATCATATGACTTTTGATTCTATTTTATGATTCATTCTTCCTTACATCAGAGAGTGAGTTTTCCTTCTCTAATCTTTGGAAGATATAATCACAACTGAGAATTTTTAAGAATTATGAAAAAGGGATATAGCTTACAAAAAATAAAAGAGAAAAAAGTGGCAAATGATGCCAAAATCAAAAGATGCGTAATGATGCCAAATTGAAAAAATATATATACACAAAGTGTATCAAAAATCAAAAGATGCACAAAGAGCACCAATCAATTTGACAAGAGGCATAAAATGAGCCCACCAAATGCAAGCTTCTTCTCTTTCAAATTTTTTAAATCTTAGAAGAATTCATGTGTCACTTGATATTTTTCAAAGACTTGATTTCAAAATTCATGATTATAACTAATTACTTTGATATATTACTTTATAAAATATTTTTTTTAAACCAAGTCTTTAATGTATCTCTTTTTCTTATCTAATTGATTTTTATGATTTAGATCCTTGTTTTCAAAAGCCGGTTTCCTCTTAGAGAAGTCTGAGTTAAGGTTAACAAGACCGGTTGTTCTACCATTTTCTTGGATTTTAATGATGTTAACTTATTGATTCTTACAAATTTTTAATTCAATAACATACAAAAATTATTATATTCAAGATTAAAAAAAAAAGTACTTGATCTCTTTGCTCACACCTCCTTAAGTTTTCTCCTTACTCTCTCTATCCCCTTCAACTCCGAGCTTCTTTTTAAATTTTTCGCCAGCCTCCGCATTAATTCTTCTTTCACTTCTCTCAAGTCCTATGTGAATCGATACCCCATCGAGATCACATATCAGGACTATGCATAACTTTTGGACCTTTCCACCATAGGGGACAAACTACATATCCTCTGCTCTGATCTTGATTAAGATTGGGCTCCAGCCAACCACTTCTTAAGGAACACCAAAACTCACTTTCATGTTGGAGAGTCTAAAACCTTACTCAAAGATGTTAGGACAATCCAACATGTCCTTCGCACCTCTATCCTCCCAAAAGCTGGTGATCATGTTCATATTACTCCACTTCTCTCAATCACCACCTTCTACATTTTAGGCCATCGTGAATTCAATGCCACTTACTTGATTTTTCATTACATCGAGCATTTAACTACTATTCAACATCCAATAAATAGGAGGAAGCCCAATCTAGCCCTAGGACATATCTTTGCATATATTCTAGAATCAAAATACAACCTCCAATATCCTGCTCCACCCAACTATCAGCTTGCCTTCTACTCGAATAATTCCTTTCATGTTCTTCATAATACTCATCTCCACCCGAGGGATGGGGAAGCTCAGGGGGTAGAGGAGGAGGAGGCTCCATCACCTATTCCTACACCTCCTCCACTCCGCCAGCACTCTCAATTGGATTAGCTGAAGGAGCGATTCGACCAATGGGAGCTTCGCTTCGAGGCACATGTTGCTGTGTAGGAGCAGCAACATACTGAGGATAATATTCACCTGCAGCATCAGCACGACTAGGATATGGCCTGGTTTGGAGAGCAGTTTTCCTCTCTTTTGAGTTACTTTCAGCCACATCTACCTCAACCACCACCTCCTTCAGATGATCAGGGGCCATTATTCTTTTAATTTTTTTAATATTATTTTTTTTTCTAGTTTGATATTATTTTGATGTCTTTGCTTTATTTCTTTTTTTTCCTCTTCCTTTTTGTGATGTCAAAAGGGGGAGTACTTAGTTATATCATTTGTTATGTAGTTTGATTTTGTTATTGGATAATTGATATGTTTACATTAAATAGTATTGAACTGCTTAGATTATTTTTTAGTTTGTCATCATCAAAAAGGGAGAGATTATTGAAAATCTAATTTTATGGATTAGAATTTTGATGATAGCAAACATTTATGTTTTTCTATGACTACCATGCCTACTAATATTTCAATTCCATAAGATCGAGTGCACCTCAAGCCAGCTCAAGATTGGGTAGATTAGGTATGAGTCAGTTTGTAATTTTTTCCATTCTTGAGTCTATTATAAATTATATGGTTCCTGAAGCTAAGTAACCTTGCACACACACACGTGGGAGAAAATTTCTATTTGTTGGTTAGAGTTCTCTGTTTTGATCACATCGTCCAAGATGATCCAAATATCGTCATGGATGATCTATTTAAAAAATACCCTAATTAGGGCATTTTGATTAAGGCAGTCGTCATTAAGCACATTATCCTGGATGATATTCGTATCGACCGGGATGATAGGCTCAAATCAGAAAGAATCAGTCGCTAGATCCATTTAGGTATTCTTTATTTTTGGATATCATCCAGGACATCATCTCGGACATTATCTTGGATGATGCAGTATAATTATGCCAAAATTAATCTGGTAATTAAGGAAAGCAATTGAGGTTTGATTACATGATCACATTATCCTGGACGATCATAGGATCATCCGGGACGATCCCTCGGATGATTGACAGCGGCCAGCTTCTATTCAGGGTGATGCTCTGGACGAGTTTCACAGATTTGAACTAATCATTCGGGACTATCATGAGATCAGTCTGGATGATCAAGCTATTTTTTCATCATTCATACATTCTTTTAGAGCGATTGTTTGGATGATATTTAAGGATTTGTACTGATTATACAGGACGATATTATATCAGCCTGGATGATATGAACAAAAATCTTCTAATCGTTCCAAATTGTCCGGACTGATTGAACAAAATTTATGTTGATCGTCCAGGACGATATGATAAAGTTAGTTTGTATAAACTAAGAGCTATTCTTAAACTCTTATATTTAAGAGCTCTTATTCTACACATGAGCTTATCTTTTGCTATTGTCTTGACCTAAGAGAGCTCGGAGGAGAGGGAGAGAGAGAGAGAGGATCTTATGAGTGGGAGTTTATGAGGGGTTTTATAAAGGCTACTCCATGCAAGGATCAAAGTTGTCTTCTCCGATTATCATCCCTTGTTCTTGGAGGTTTGAGAGAGGTTCACTTTAGCAATCGATCAAGGTTCTCTGCTTGCTTCAGGAGGAAGAAAAAGGAGTTGGGTTGTCTGCCTCACCAGTATCGGTGGAAGGAAAATTTTTTATAGGCTTCTCCATCTTGCTGTGGGAGCAAAAGGAGAGTCACTGAGTTTAGTGCAATACTCGGAGGACACCTCCGGGGAGTGGATGTAGGTCGAGTTTTCTGAACCACTATAAATTTTTGTGTTCTTTTTTACTGCTTTTTCTGCATTTAATTTATGCACGATTTCTTTATAGTGAATTTTGGTTTAGTTAAGATTTTATTTTTTGATTGAAAGATTTTTTAAAATACCAATTCACCCCCCCCCCCCTCTTGGTTAGCTTGGGCTAGTTCATAAGGGCTTAACATCCATAATGAACTTTCATAGTAGCAATTTCTTTAAAATTTCTAGGAACAGAGTCCATCATCTTAAATACATCTCTAGCACGAACATCTTCACCCTCAACGTCTCCTTACAAAGCTTAACCTTATATGACTATAGGCGGACCAATATTAAATGTTTATGTAATCGATGAGTTAACCAACTATTTCTTGTTCACTTCTGAGCCATATGAAAGATATCCAATATGTTGTGATTTAAGCAGAATAGTAGACCTACCTTTTGAATCATTCTTCTTTTTGTTTTCCCAAACTATATTATGGCTTCCTCTATTAACAACAACAACAAAATTCCTTCTTCTACTATAATTCACTTGTACCCAAGGACCATAAGAAGATCCAGGCTCCACTCCCTCCAATATAGAATTACCTAAAGTTTTAACCTCCATGTTAGATTAAGGAACTTCACTATTACCGACTTCTTTCTCCTTAAAAATACATTCATTAACAAAATGATCAATTTTTCCACATTTAAAACAAAATGTAGAAATTTTTTTATATTCAACTTTCTAAAAAAACTACCTTGAAGAACCATCCACACAAACACCCAAAGGAAGTTGTTTGTCTAAGAAAAATTGACCACAAACTTTTGCATACTCTATTTTTCCCCATTGAAACATATTATCCCATTACAGGAAAATGTGTGATTACCGTCAGAGCTTTCGGTGGATCTATATATGCCAGAAACTACAGCATTTGTACTGATATTTTATACGACGGTGTTACTAGTAAAAATAACACCGATAATGTTCTTACACGGATTCCACCGGTTTATACATTATAATTTTCAATCATATTTTATAATGTGGCATATTTTACACCAAACGTTTTTTGCATATTTACTGATGGATAGTGCACCAATCATTTTAAACTCAACAAATATTACCATTGTAAAAATTAACTGAAAGACTTCTGGCATCGTAATGACCGAAAAATACGTCAAGAGATGCCCTATTTTAAACTCGAGCCTGTCTAGCTTTTTATTTCATTCTGCCATTTCATTTAGCTCTCCTCTCGCCTTTGTTTCCCTAGTGTCACCCCACCAAACATCTCCGCTACCAAGACCGTCCGGGCTTCCGTGGAGTTCACTGACACTAACCGCCTCAATCGCCTAATTTTTTTATTTTTTTGTTGATTTTCTTAGTACAACTTTGCATAGAATGGTGAGGACCTAGTTTTATACATGATAAGGTTGGAGTAGCTCCACCGTTGCCAAGACTGTTCAACCTAGTTTGCTGACATTTATCGCCTCAGTCGTCGACTTTGTGTATTATAAGATTTTCTTTTTTTCATGTATTTTTTCATTAGACATTTGCAAGAGAATGTGCCTTGGTGTATGCTTTTTACTGATAATATTATTCATGTTGATATGACTAGAGAGAGATGAAGTACTAAACCTAGTGAGGGGATTATGACTTTGGGCGAGAAAGTCATTAATAAGAGTACATGTTTTAGATATCTTGGATTTATTATTCATAGTGTTGCAGAGATGAGGATACTCATGTGGATGAGTGGCTCTACCCTTAGAGATAGGTTCCAAAATGAGTATATACATGATAAGGTTGGAGTAGCTCCATTGGAAGATAAGATTAAAGAGAGTTTCCTTAGATGGTTTGGGCACATAAAATGATGATAATTATAGGTAAAACATAATTAAGTGATTGTGGCTAGAAGATGAGTAGACGAGCGATGGAAGTCAAAAGGATCGTAGTCAAATTGTCAAGTTGCCAATTATTGTTATCTCCTTACTTATATTATCTAACATCAATTTCTTGACTTACTTTTGTCGATAATCTTTATCTAACCATTATCACAAAATAATTATAATCCATTAATTATTTGCTTCATATTATGTGTAGGTTATGTTATGAATATTAGAAATAAAAAAAAGTTAGATGTATAACCGATTGGTGCAAGGATGAAAGATATTAATAGATAAATTAATTAATGGGGTAAGCATTTCAATTGAGGCAACGAAACAACTACCCAGCTTCATATCAGATTGAATGTTTCAATGTCCATATTCTAAACATAAAAATCAAGTGCACCTAAGACCAGAGGATGTAATTATTGATTTGTATTACAGAGGTTTCATGCTACAGTATTGGTATTGGACTTCTCATGGTGAGTACGAGCCACATTTTGAATTTCGATGTGATCCATCTACAATTAGTAATATAGCTGTGGATGAAAATATTGACCTAAATCTTTTGAGGAATTAGTTCATGATGTAACTGGAATATAATTTAAACAATACACAGAAGAGTTATCAAATAAGGAGGCACATAATTTTTATGATTTATTGCATACTGCCCAACAACTAATATGGATGTGAAGATGTTAAGCATCAAAGTAGAATATAATGTTGCTCGTGAATGTTTTAATTAGTTCATTGGACTACTTAAGGAAACTAACCCAATAGATAATATAATTCCTACATATCTATATCAGACAAAGAAGTTAGTTTCTAAATGTGATTTGACATACACAAAGATAGATTATTATGTCAATGAATACATGTTATACTTTAAAGATGATTTATCAAAGATTGCATGCCATCATTGCAATACAACAAGATTTAAACCAAAGTCTAGAACTTAAAAGAAAGCTGAAGGAAGTACCTGTTAGTAGGATGTTTTACTTACCAATAATTCTTAGACTACAATGGCTATATGTATCCATGAAATCTGCTGCATATATGAGATGGAAAAATGATCACATTCCACAAGGTGTTATTATACATCCATCAAAAGCAAAGACTTGGAGACACTTTGATCATACATATCTCACATTCGCGGCAGAACCAAGAAATATAAGATTAGGTTTATGCATAGATGGTTTTACTCTATTCAGTCAGTCTGCTTCACCTTACTCATGTTGGCCCATGATACTCACCCCTAATAATCTTCCTCCAGAGTTATGTATGCCTACTCCTCATATATTTTTGACACTTATCATTCTAGGGCCACATAATCAAAAAATAAAGATTGATGTATTCTTACAATCATTAATTGATGATTTAAATTTATTATAGGAAGAGGGAGCAAGTATATATGATATCTCTACCAAATAGAACTTTATAGTGAGAGTAGCATTACTTTGGATAATAGGTGACTTTCCTATTTATGATATGCTCTCAGGTTGAAAAACTTCTAGTAAGTTAGCTTATCCATATTGTGTGAAACATACAAAACTATTCATTTTAAAGTATGGAAGGAAGAACACTTAGCTCGATTGTCATTATATATTTATATATCCAAGTCATCCTTTTAAGCAAAATAAATATGCCTTTACTAAAAAAATGGTGATGTTGTATCCTCCTCCAAGATTAAGTAATAAAGAAATATTT
This sequence comes from Dendrobium catenatum, assembly GCF_001605985.2. Classification (NCBI taxonomy): domain Eukaryota; kingdom Viridiplantae; phylum Streptophyta; class Magnoliopsida; order Asparagales; family Orchidaceae; genus Dendrobium; species Dendrobium catenatum. The sequence continues at coordinate 211,333 of NW_021319981.1, read as the reverse complement.
AAAAGAGTAAGGTTCATATCCACAATAATAGATTCGCCAATATTAGCTGAGTACAAATTGCAAGAATATGGTAACAACCATAATTGGATAAGGAAAAGTACTTTTTGATCATTGCCATATTGGAGAACAAACCCGATTAGACATAATTTAGATTTCATGCATATAAACAAAAATGTTTTTGATAATATTTTCAATACATTCAAGGACATCAAAGATAAATCTAAAGATAATATAAAAGTAAGGATGGAGTTAAAGGAGATTTATAGGAGGAAAGCATTTGGATTAAAGGATGGTGGAGGTGAAAAACTTATCAAACCAAAAGCTATATTCACATTAATTTTAAAGCAAAGACGAGCGATTTGTGAATAGGTAAAGACCCTGTGGGTACCTGATGGATATTCATCAAATCTAAGTAGGTGTGTTGACATAAGATTAAGAAGATTGTTTGGATTGAAAAGTCATGATTGATTTATCTTCATGTAATGTCTACTACCAACTGCTTTTAGTTATAAGTAAGAACAAATTTTAGAGCCCTTGATCAAGCTAATTGTCTTTTATAAAATTTATGATCTTCTAAACTAAACATAGAGAACTTGATTCTTATAGAGCAGCAAATTCCTTTAATTATATGTCAACTTGAGAAAATATTTCCTCCAACATTTTTTGACAATATGAAACATCTACTAGTGCATTTATCATATAAGGCAATAGTCGGTGGACCTATTGAGTATCAGTGAATGTATTCTTTTGAGAGATATTTAAATAAATTTTAGAAGACCATTAGGAATTAAGCACATCTTGAAGGCTCTATCTATGAAGCATATTTAATGTACGAGACAACTCAATTTTGCTCGTATTACTTTGAAATAATATCATAATCAGGTAGAAGTACTGCACCTCAAAATGTGGGTAAATCCTCTAATATATTTTTATTTAGTTGATGTGGTAAACTCGTAGGCTATAGCACCGTGTGCTATTTGGCCTATAAGGAGATGAGAGTTGTCACATTGTATATCTTTCTTAACTTTGATAAAGTTGAGGCATATCTCAAGTGAGTATGAGTTAGTTTGTTCATATAACCCTAAAGAATATAGGAGGTTTGATGGTTTAAGTACATCATAACTAGAAGTCCATAATATATTGGAGAAAGAATTCACTTCTTGGTTTAAAAATACATTATATTTCTTGAATATTCATTTTGAATCATTTATCTTAATTAGTTAGCACTACATGTAATAAATATGCTAATAATATAATCTGGTTTATTGAAAATTTTACACTAAATATAGTGATTCGCAGTATTAAGGGCTACTTGACTTAGCTTGAGGACCAAATAGATTAGTTAAATATTATCAAATATCATTACAGGAAAAACATCATTTTTCGGTGACCATTTCTAACAGAAAAATGACCAAAATACGTCGGAAATTAGCATTTCCAGCGCATTTCCTGCGGAATTATTTCCACCGGATACACGCGAGTCAGAAAATGCCTTCCGGCATTAAAAAATGTGACGGACATATTTCCGGCGCATTTCCGACAAAAAATTCACCGAAAATGATTTGCGGCGATTTATTTTTGCGCCGAAAAAAAAAATTGGAACAAAAAATTGTGCAGTCAGCCAAAGGGCCCGGCCCAAGCAGCTCGGCCGCATCACTCCATCGAACGCAGAGCCCGCCGCCACCCCTTAACCACCGGGCAGCTCGCCCGTGGTTCAACCAAACGACTCAAGCTAGCCCGCCCGTGCGAGTCACAACGCATAAGCGGGGGTTCAAACACCCGACCTCTCCCTAGCTAGCGTGAGGTCCTCAACCACTCAGCCACAAAGGAAAACCTGCTATTAGTGATAACTCTTATTATTTAAAGTATAACGTTGAAATTTTAAAAGTAATTTTTTTTTAAAGTAAGAACATTTTTTAAAATTAATTAATTTAATTTAATAATAAATTAATGAATTAGTTAAGTTTATTTTAAATATTTATTTTCAATAAATTAATTTAACAATACATTATTAAATTATTTAACTTAATTTAACTAAATAAAAAATATAAATTTTATTATTAATAATTTTTTTAGAATTTTTTAGTTTCCGCAGGAAATCCGTCAGAAATACATCCAACGGAAATCCAATCACAAATTTCGACGAAAATCCGTCGGAATTTCGTTGAAAATTTTTTGTTAAAAATCTGCCGGAAAATCCGTCGGAATTGCTGACGATTTTTTTTCGTCGGAAATTCCGCCGGAAATGAGCTGTTTTCCTGTAGTGTATTTTTGGTTAATGGCTATAAATTTCAAACAAAAAATTAGTGTGAAGGTAGGAAGACAAAAAAATTTGGTGTATGTGTAGGAGGGAACACCCATACTGGTGTATGTGTAAGAGGGAACACCCATACAGGGGATGATTATGAGTACTACAAAGTATTATAAGAAATATTAGAGGTGGAATATCCTTATCATAGAAATATTATGTATCTATTCAATTGTGAATGGTTTGATCTAGTACAAAATAGCGACACAAGAGTAAATTTGATTTACGATATAATAGAAGTAAAGTGGGCCAGGAGATATGCAAAGTTTGACCCATTCATCATGGCTAGTTAGGCAAGCCAAGCCTATTATGTTAACTATCCAAGCAGATTATGAGGAAAACATGATTGGCTTGTAGTTATGAAGATAAAACCAAGGAGAGTAATTGAAAAAATCACTTTAATACCATCAACACATCAAGAAGAGTTTATGTCAAATTTAAAATATCTTTCTATTAATGTGGATGAACAAACTCAAATTAATAAGAGCGAGTTGCAATTAGAGGAAGTAGATTTAAACATAGAAAAAATTTATGAGAAATATGATAGTGCTGGAAATATATCATCATATGAAAGTGAATAAATAAATGATGAGTTAGCATAAGATAAATTTTTTTTGACATTTTTATTTTATTGTTGTTTCCCTGCATTTATTTAATTACTGCATTATTTTATATTAAAATTTTGTTATAATTCATGTTTCTAATATTTCTTATTTTTTTCTATGTAAGTGGCTCCAGGTGAAGAGTCTAACAGAGGATTTATTAAAAGTATTTTTAATATGCGCAACAAGAAGATCACTACAGGTAGACCATCTAGGCATGTACATATTGAGGGGACAACTTTGTCTCAGCCTGCCACTCATATTCAGCCTATCACTCATAGTCAGCCTACCACTCATAGTCAACCTACCACACCTTTACCCACTCCTGGAGCTAGTAGCCTATAGTTCTACTTACCAGACCCCTAATTTCCTTCACCATACCCCACATAGAGTACCCCTTTCTACCCCTACTACCCACCCCCACCTTATGGTGGCCATTCTTCTTATCCATATCATCCATATGTTCCAATATACTATCCCCCACTACAATGATGGTGACACATACGTACATTCTCTTTTACTTAAGCTAACAAATATATTTATTCTATATTATATATTTTTCTCACCTATCATATTTTTTGAAGGTTCTACCTATCAAATGGACTGATGCATAAAATACAGGACATAATATGGAGCAGGTATAATGCTCCTTATATTTCTTGGAAGAAAATCCTGAAAGAAGTTTGAGAAATGTGGTTTAGAGAGTTTGAGGTATTTGTGTTTAATATTTTTTATGTTATGCCTAAATAAATGGTATATTCTTTTTTACTTAAGCTAATAAATATATATATTTTTTTAAATTTTTTAAGATAAACATTAATATAATTATATTACAGAAAGAGATGCTGAGTAGAGAACTAACTCCTGTGGAATTGTATAGTCACACCCATAAGCGATAGGAGGACCAATAATGGGTTGATGAGCGAGCAAGAAAATCCCATGTAAGTATATGTGTTTAATAATTTTTATTTTATATCTAAATAAATTGTTCAAATTTTTATTAACTTTCACATGAGGAGTATACATGGCTTTGAGAGAGTCAGGCCGCAGTAGGTTAGGGTTCTTCTGGCTTCTCTGTATAGTATTATAAGTATCATATCTGGTCATAAGCCATGGGAGGATTGCAATATGGCAGGGTTTATAGCTTAGGTTTGCAAGCCCAGGCCTACGAGGGGATGACCTCTACTATATCCAGCTTCACAGCAAGTTTACATGAGTCCTTATATAGTCAATAGATAACTGCCCTTCAAGCAGAGCTAGAACAAGTAGGAAATCACAAGTTGATTGGCAAGTGCAATTACAAGAATAGATATAGATGTAAATGCATGAGCAACACTATCATTTATTGGATGAAATACGTAAAATGAGGGAGCAATTGAGTGGAAATGAGGTAGATCTAGCGGAGGATGTGTCAACAAATTCAGAGTAGTTATTTTCTTTTTTCAGTTTCATATGAAATTTTATTAGTTTCTAAATATTTGGTGAATTTTATGATTTTAATGAATAATTTGTGATGTTTTTTTTATTATTTTTTATATTAACAAATAATTTATAATATTTATGTTTATGTTTTTGAGTATTTGGTGAAGTTGTTGAAATGTGTGTTATATAAATATGTGTTGTTGAGTAGTTATTCTTGAATATTTGTAATTATTTGTAGGTGTGGAAATCTGATTGCTGCCTTGGAAGATATTTTTTTTGTTTTTTCTATAGGTTTTTGATGAATGAAATGCCAAAAAAGATGATACAATAAATTCAATATGGATTTTCGGCGTCTTTGTTACTCCAATATTTCTGACGGATACTACGCCAATTATCTCCGTCGTTTATTATTTTGCATATTAGTGACGTTTGTTTCACCAAAATTTTTGACAAATTCTTACGCTGATAATTCTGGCATGTGTAATGCCATAATAAGCAAATTCAAATCGAAGTAATTGGCACCCACTTTTCTACCGGTTATGCGCTGGAAAGTATGTCGGAAAGGGTTTCGATGTATTATTTACGTTAAAAAAATTTTTCTGACGCACAAATTATTGTCGTATGAAAATTAGCCAAAAATTTGACGAAAACATGTTCTTTCCGTCAAAATATTCATGTTACCAGCATATTCTATCTATCGATAATGGTGGGTTTTCCTGTAGTGTCATCTATCAAAAGGGGCATTCCTACCAAAGAAGTGTTGGTAGTTGTTCAACAAGAATTAGGATGTTAAGCCTAATTAAATATCCCAAGGCTAACCAAGAGGGGGGTGAATTGGTAATTAAAAATTTTTAACCCTCTTTGAAAATTTAATGGAAACAAAGTTTTAGTTTGTGAATTTTTCAATAAAACTTTTTCAACCACAAAATTTTAAACACAAAAAGTAAATAAGCAGCGGAAAAAAATGACACCAGATTTATAGTGGTTCGGCCAAAACCAGGCCTACATCCACTCCCCAGAGGTACCCTCTGAGTATTGCACTAATACCAATAGTGACTCTCCTTTAGCACCCAGAGCAAGGCGGAGAAGCCTTTACAAACTCTTTTCACCACTACTCGATGTGGCAGAGAACCGTTCATCCTTTCACACTATTCCCAGTGTTGGCAGAGTACTGTCATCCTTTCACACCATCCAAGTGTAGGCAGAGAACCCTTCGTACTTTCACACTCTCCTAGTGTGGGCAGAGAACCCTTCGTCCTTTCATACTCCCCTGATGTCGGTAGAGAACTGTTCGTCCTTTCACACTATTCCGAGTATTGGCAGAGTACCGTCGTCCTTTCACACCCTCCAAGTGTAGGCAAAGAACCCTTCATCCTTTCACACTCTCCTAGTGTGGGCAGAGAATCCTTTGTCCTTTCACACTCCCCTGATATCGGCAGTGAACCGTTCATCCTTTCACACTATTCCCAGTGTTGGCATAGTACCGTCGTCCTTTCACACCCTCCAAGTGTAGGCAAAGAACCCTTCATCCTTTCACACTCTCCTAGTGTTGGCAGAGAACCCTTCATCCTTTCACACTCTCCTAGTGTGGGAAGAGAACCCTCGGCTGTTTACACTTTCCAAGTGTCGGCAGAGAACCGGATCTTCTTCCAAGATCTTCTTCACAAGTCTAATCTAACAGAAAAGAGAGAAGAGTGAAGTAATTTCAAACTGGAAAGTGGAAACACTTACCCTTAAGTACCAAGTGAAACCTTCACGCTCCAATGGCAAGAAATCTCCTTCAATTGCTCTCTCACACTCTCTCCTTGACTCTCTTCTCAATAGGAACGAAGATCAATGATCAACAAGTATTATTTGTAGTTTAGAATAGCCTATTTATAGAAGAGACAAAAAAAACCATCTAAAAAGGTAGATTTCAAGTTATCATGTACAAGATCATCCGGTACGATCGAAAATCGTCCCGGACGAGTTTACTTAAAAGGCTTGAAACGAACCTGTTTGTATATGTGTACAAAATGATTTTGTACAAGTTGATCATCCTGTAAGAACCAAGTTCGTCCGGTATGAACGGTTATAACAAACTTCGTTCCAAAAACTGTAGAACGAATATAGAAAAACTGTCTTGAGTCGGTTATAACGTCTGGACGAAAATAGGTTTGTCTGGATGAAATTCTTACAGAGAACAAATCATCCTGTACGATAATTAATTTTGTCTGGACGACATTCTTACAAAGAGAAAATCGTCCTGTACGATAATTAATTTTGTCTGGAAAAAATTCTTACAGAGAGCAAATCGTCCCGGACGATATTTAATTTCGTCCCGGACGAATAGGACTTACAAAATTTTTCTATCCAGTTCCTATTCATTCCATGTGATCTTAATAGGAGATAACTGTCTGATCGTCCCGTACGAACTGATATCATCCAGTACGATCAGTATAAAATTTATATGATCTCCTTATGTGTGTGTGTGTATATTTTTATTCACTCAATTACAATCACTCCCTCTCAATTAAAATGACATTTTTAAACTTCAAAAACTAAAGGTATTAATAATAAAGAAATAAACACCTTTAATACAATTTTTAATAAGTTTAATAAAAACAAAATTAAAGCCATAAAACCCCAAAATACGATAAATAAAGTTCCAATCAATATTTTCATTTACCTTAGCAATATCAAGCTTCAAAATGAAATTCATCCCTCTCACTCTGACATCCAAATCTTTACATAATTCTTGGACCAATAAAATATTATCCACATGGCCTTCCCTTTCACAAAACCTCCAGGTTATCACCAACACCCAGCTCAAAATAAAGCCCCAAGCTAATTGACAAAAATAAGTAATCCAGATACCAAGCCAAAATTCAAAGACCATAGGAGACAACAAAATCAAATAGGCCACCTCCAATCTATTAACAAAACCAAGATAGCCCCAAAACCCAACCAAACTCCCACGGATACCCCCAGCAGCAAAAATAACGACCTAAAGGTAGGAGAGCAATAATGGGAAAAACCATCAGCTACAAAATTTATGCAATCATAGCTCAAGTCTAGATCCACAAAGACATCAACTAAAATGAAAGCCACATAAAAATTCCAGTAGCAATTCACCAATAATAAAACACAATAATAAAAGAAAAAGGAGACAAGCAAATTGCACCACAGAAACCTCCAAAGAAAGATCAATCCCCATCTAGCATACCTCACATGCCGGCATAAAAAACCACCAGATCAAGTGACCATGAAGATAATCCAATAAAAAGAGCACCCCGCACAGCACGTGGAAGAACAAAAATAGAGAAAAAATAAAACAACCTGAGAAGAACATAAGCATCAACCCAATAGATACTCCAGTAGCCAGAGTAATAGTTCCAAACAATACTACAAATACCACCAACCACCAATAGATAAATCAAGGTAGCCAAAGCAGGCCAAGAACTAAGTTATAAAGGCAACCTTTTATATCATCATACATTAGTGGTGGAAAAAGCCCCACGTGGAACCATCCTAATTAAATCTTAAATCTAAATCTTCCAAGTTTAGGTGTAATTCTATTGAAAAATTTTCCATTTCTTTAAAATACCCTCTAGCCTTTTGATATAAGTTTGATTCCCTTTATGATTCATTCCTTCTCTTAGACTAGAAAGAAGACTATTAAAAATTTATAACCTATGCCACTAACATGGCTTCTTGTAATTTTTACCTTGGAGACCTCTCCAAACTCATAAATCATGATCATAACTATTAGAATGATGATCTAAACTTCAATTAAACCATGTTTGAACATGTTTGACTATGGTTGACCCCAAAACCCTAAACCCCTAAACCTCAAAATATAAATTTTCTTAAAACTTCAACACACCTCAACTAAATTGGGCAATGCAACCTTCTTCAAACATGTTCAAAATGACATTTGTCAAGCATTAAACTAACACTCAAGCTATGATCAATCTGGTTTAACCATTTCAACCAAGAATAATGAATGTTTGTTAGGGATGTTAAGCCCTTATGAACTAGCCCGAGGCTAACCAAGTGGGGGGTGAATTGGTATTTTTAAAATTCTCAAACAAAAATCATAATTTAAAACAAACAATCACCCATATAAAATAAAGTGTATAAATTAAATACCGAAATGCAATACAAAAGAAAACACTAGATTTTATAGTGGTTAGGTCAACTTGACCTAAGTCCATTCCTTAGAGCCTCTCCTCCAGGTATTGTACTAAACTTAGTGACTCTTCTTTTGCTCCCATGGTAAGGTGGAGAAGCCTTTAAAAAACTCCTTTCCACCGACTCTAGTGAGATGGAGAACCTGACCTCCTTTTGCTTCCTCCTGAGCAAGAAGAGAATCTAGACCTCCTTTCGCTTCCAACAGAAGCACGCAGAGAACGTCGATCGATCGATGAAGTAGACCTCTCTAGAACCTCCAAGGAACCAGGGATGTTGACTGGAGAAAGCGACTCAGATCCTTGTTGAATAGTATAGAAAAGATAAATTGAAATAGAACACAAAATACTTTTAATCAAAACACATCTACCACCAAAAGATAAAAAATTAAAAGCCAAAGTAGTCAACTTTTTTGAATATTAGAAAAAATTACTTCAAAGAGATAAGATGTTTTTGTATCATACAAAAGGGAGTGCCCAAATATTTAATAAGAAGGGTATTATGAACAAAACAAAATTTATTATGAGTGGCATGGATTCTTTGATGGGTTATAGCTTTTAAAGTGATAAAGCAAATTTATCCTTATTTATTTTTAATCCAACTATCTTCTAAAAATGATCCAGAAATGTGAAGGGAATGTTTAACATCTTAATAGAACCATTATAAAATATAATAAAAACATTAGCAAAACTCATATGTGATATAGGAAAACCACCCAACATACAAAATTTCAATTTATGATGACTTATATACAACTCATCTAAACCCATGGAGAGATACTCCATAATAATGATAAAAAGAGAAGGAGACATAGGGTTTCCATGCCTTATCCCTTGAGAGGATTTAAAGAAGCCATGAGACCTACCATTAATAATAATAGAAAAGAAGCAAATTTTCTATACTATTCTTGATAAACAAATAATCTTGGTTTTAAAACAAAAAGAAGCCAATATCCTATAAAGAAAATTTCAATTTAGATTATCATGAGTTTTGGTAATGACAATTTTGAAAATAATGTTTCCACCAGCCACTTTAGCATCAATGTCATGAATAAGTTTTTTTTCCAGAAGCACATTATAAAAAATGGTTGTACCCTTAACAAAACTAGTTACGCAAAGGAAAATGATTTTCGGAAGAAAATATTCTAAACTTCCCATAATAATTTTAGAAATTAACTTATTTATAAAATGAACATAGAATAATGCATCAAAAGTCATCCCAATAGTTAATGGCCTACTTCTTTAGGACAAATGCAATAAAAGAGGCAAAAAAAACTTAGGATAAGGATTACAATTAAAAAAAATAGAAACATCAACCACTAAGTTAACCTTAATAATGACCCAAGATTTTTGAAAAAACCTATTTGGATCAGCCATAGAATCAGAGTTCATCTCTTTAATGGTATTCCAAATCTCCAAATCAGTAGGAACAGTTGTGGTAAAATTATTATCTTCCTCATTAATTAGAGTTTAGATAAGGGACAAATTAAAATTAAAATCTTGGTTGAAGTTCTTATTAAATTTTTTTTTTAAATAACCAAAACCAAAAATAGCAATTGAATCATCATTATCATAAATAAACCCATCAAGAGAAATAATCTTATGAATAATGTTGATAACCTTTTTTTTATTGACGATGGCATGAAATAATTTAGTAATTTTATCTACCTCAACAAGAATTTTAGAAGTTCATTTTTATCTCCAATATACCTCTTCCTTTTCTTGAAGTTGAAACAACACCACTTTAGCATTATTGAGAACCTTCAAATGAACCACAGATTGACCGTCCGTGTAATTTTTATCCAACAAAGAAATAAATTTTTTAGCATTATTAATGCTAGAGAAAATGTTTTTAAAAACATATTTATTTTGCTAGTTCAATTTTTGCTTGAACCTTTTAAGCTTAAACCATAAACTATGCATCCCAACAATCTAATCATCAAGATGCAATAGAGCATGCAATTTGGAATCAATCATATTAAAAAAAAGTCTCCGCTAAATGTTATGAAATCTAAAAGTAGCAAGAACATAAATCTTATCCAGATTAATACTAAGGAGAATAGGAGAGTGATCATAAAGAGTCCAACTCAGGTTTTGATTGTGAGTAACAAGATAATCATTAATCCACTTATTATTAAAAAGGACATAATCAAGTCTATGCCACAAAGTTGATTTATTCTAAGTAAAAGCTCCCCAAGAAAAATTAATATAATTTAAATCATAATAAAAAATAATATTTCTAAAGTATCCCTTAGAATGATAGTTGTGAAAGCAGTCCCCAGCCCTTTCAAAAGCCATAAAAAGAGTGTTAAAATCACCACCAACCATCCAGGGTAAGTCAACATTGGAAAAAAAATTACAAAGTTGCAACCAAAAACTCTCTCTACCAAAACAAGAACTATAGGCATAGATTAAGGAACCAAAAAAATTAAACATATATAGAGCAATGCAAGTATGAACAACATAAGGAAGATCAATCAATGTGCCAATCATCACCGGACCATTTCAAAAAATTCAAATCTTATTAGAATAATTAGCAAAGAAAATATTAAAACATAGGCATTTGGTTGGAAAAAAAACTTAAAAGAAGAAATCCACGGCTCAAGTAAGACAAGAATAAAAATATTATGAACTTTACAAAGATTCCTAACACAGACTCTTGAATTAGAACCACCCACACCACTCATTTTCCATATAAAAGCATTAGCCATTAAAACCATGTAGAGATGTTTGAGCTCTTATGGCGTGGGGAGTGTTCAGGATTGTTTCTATTTTTTTTTTTTTTTTTTTTTTTTTTTTTTTTTTTTTTTTTTTTTTTCAACTTTAGTAAAACCATCATCATCCATAACATTATCCTACATAGTATGAAGTAAAAACCAAGGTATATTATTCATAGGTGAAAGTATGAGATGCGCCAAGAGGGTGGGTGAATTGAAAATTTTTGTAATAAAGTAACAATCCTAAACAAGAGTTCTAATTTTTTTTTCTATTTTAAACAAAAACTTAACTTGACGTGAAAGTGACTAATTAGAATAGATTGCAACAATAGGTAGTGAAATTTTAAATGTTGAAACAAATATCTAGAATATAATCTTCACCAAGCAATTATGGGAAATGTAAGATGCAAAATATAAGTAAAGTGTAGTAAATAGAAAAATCACACCATAAGATTTATAGTGATTCAATCACTTGACCTACGTCCACTCTCCAGAGTCCTCCACTTCGAGAATTTCATTACTCAAAAGTAATTCTCCTTTTTCCCCCACAGCAAGGTGGAGAAGCCTTTGCAAATCCTCACTTTCACCTTCCCAGTATGGAAGAGTACCAAATGCTATGTCACCCTTCCAATGATGGTAGAGAGCCTTCTCATTTCTCTCCCTCTTGGATAAAACAGAGTACCTTAGAGGACATAGACCTTGAAGGATCTCACCCATTGAAATCTTCCCACAAGATCTTCTCGGGCCACAGGAGGAGCAAGAGTGCAGTAGGCTTGGAGCAACCGTATGATTCCCTCACACTCCTCCCTCACAAACTCACCTTCTCCTTCCTCTCACAAACCCCAAATTCTTCTCAAGAAGCTCTCTCTCAAGAAGTCTCCTTCTTATCACGTTCCTCTCTCATATCTTATTTTAAAAGATAGAAGTCGCATATATAAATCAGGTTCCAAGAAACCCTAAATTTTTAATTTAGTCATTTATGTTCATATAGTATGATCAGTTCAAAACAGCCTTCATTCTGGTATGGAGTATAAACAAATAATTTTTTTAAACAATATCGTACATTATGATACAACATCGACCAATATGATATATTATTTTCCATTTGTTTGTACAGGACGAATGATGGGATGATAAAAACTCATTTATGTTCATCATCTGGTATGATCCACTTTGTACAATATAATTTGTTAAAAGCTTCAAGTCATTCAGTATGATGTTCACATCATCTAGTATGATTAGTTCAAAAATCAAGGGATCTTTTAGTATGATGTTCTTGATGACCAAAAATTATCTCGGTTAATCAAACAGTACTAACCATGTCATACAGTATGATGACCAATCAGTAATAAATCCTATATTTAATTGACCAATCATGGGGTTAATTTAAGTAACTATTCAAATATTTGTACTGTATAATTTGATCGTACAGTACGATCAGTTAAAAATTTAGAATTAAAAAACTTACTTAAATTAATATGACAGCTAGGGTTTCAAATTAAAAATATATCGTACAATATGATCATAATCATACAATATGATTAGTTCATATGTAGTTGTTGAGCTGTAGTAGTTCGTACAGTATGATTTTAAATCATACTATACAATCTACAGTGAGTTAGAAAAGATTTTTTCTCTTAAAAAAGCTCTCCCCTGTATATACGCATGGTTACTTGGTTTGCATTCACTTTATGGCCAGACTCAAGAAAATAAAAAATAAAAGATAAAAGGAAAATACAGAGTTACATACTTTACATCCTATTCTACCTAGTCTCGAGTCTTTTGTTATCTTGAGAAATATTTGATCTCCTTAAAATATTAGTACTCACAGACAAGAGCAATATCAAAATATTTAATGAAAAATGAGATAAATCAAATTGACATTATTTGTCATCATCAAATTCTCAGGCTAGGGTCATTGACTGTAATAATCTCCCCCTTTTTAATGATGTCAAATAATGTTATTGATAAGCAAGTTAGCTTATTTTTTATTTTTTTAAGTAAACTCAAAAGCATGAATAAAAGCATGAAAAGATAAATAGACATGCATTTCATTGAAAGAAAAAAGATAAACAAGACATCTAAACCAAGCATACTACACAAAACTTCTCCCCCTTTTGATGTCAACAAAAAGAGGAGTAACAAACAAAATATAAAAAAAAAATATAAGACACTGATGAGTCAAAAAGTAGGATCATGATCAAGTGGTCGTGGAGGTGGTTGAAAGTAGCAGTGGATGGACGTGAACTGCTGATCAATCAAAGGAAATCTTTCCCCAAACCATCGCATGTTCTCCTTGTGTTGGTGATATTCTTGGATGTGAGCATCAAGTGAAGTTTGGAGCTGGTCAAATTGTTCAATTAGAACATCATGAGGATAAGCTGGTGCAGGTTCTTATTATGGTGCATGTCATCTTGGTGGAGCAGGTTCTCTTGCTAGAGCAGCCTCTCCTTATTCATCAAAATTTGATTAATCATGCACTTGCCCCCGATGAAACAAAATACAGAAGGAGGCATCTGTATAGAAAATAGTTAGATTATCAGGTTCACCAGGATAGGTTAACTCATATTTGTGGTGGAGAATGTAACCTACGAGGTGGCCAAGGGCTAAGTTGAGTTTTCTACGGGTGGTAGGAAAGAGAACTAAGGCCATGTTTCAGATATAATCAAGAATTAAATCGGCTTCATCAAATTTAGTGTTTGACATGATGAGGTAGGTAACAATATATAGGATTGGGGTCATGCGAATCCTATCGCTAGCTTTGGGTATGATTCATGTGCAAAGAATATGTTTAATGATGCGGGCATTTTGGGTTAGAGACTAGATAAGTGGTTGGTGTTGGTAAAAAATAATATTGTTGCAAATTCAGGTCCATGAACTATGTTTTGATGATTGGAAAATATTCTTACTTGACTTGGACTGTCTTTTACTACTGACTTTTCAGGAATCAAAGATCGGACGGAAAAATGGAGCCAGCTCAAGATGGGGTAGATTAGGGTTGAGTCAGTGTGTAATTTTTATTTTCCCCTCTTGAGTCAATTGTAATCTTTGGTGTGACTAATGCTAAGTAACCCTACTCACGCACACTTGAGAGACTTAGAATTTCTATTTTTACTCAAATCGTCTAGGACGATATTTTACATCGTCCTAGACGATTGGGCTTAAAATAGAAAATCTAATCAGGGATTCTTAATTAAGGCAGTCGTCATTAGCCAATCAGCCTGGATGATACGTGTATCGGTCAGGACGATAAGCTCAAAACTGAAAGAAATTGTAGCCATAAATAATTAAGGTATTCTGTATTTTTGGTAATCGGCCAGGACGATCTTGGATTGGCCTGGATGATATTTACAATTATGCCTTAATTGATAAGACAAATCAAGGAAGTAATTAAGGATGATTGATATGATCATATCAGCCTGGATGATCTAAGGATCGGTCGGGCTGATCTATTCAAAAATCCTAGTTACTTCTGGATGATAAATATCGGCCAGCTTGAATTCAGGGCGATGCTCTAGACGATTTTCTTCTGATTTGTACTGATCGGCCGGGATGATCATGAGATCGTCCTGGACGATCAAGCCAATTTTCAATTATCCAATTTGCATTCAGGGCAATGCTCTGGCCGATCTTCTGAGATTTGTACTGATCGTCCAGGACGATGTCCATATCAGCCTGGACGATATTGTCGGCAACTTGCAATTAATGAGCTCCTTTGAAGCTCTTCTATTTAAGGGCTCTTGTTCAACATTTTTGAACAATTTTTGTTGCTACCTTGACCTGAGAAGACCTTGAGGAGAGAAAGAGAGAGACAGAGAGAAAGAGAGAGGATCTTGTGAGGAGGAGCTTGTGAGGGGATTCACAAGGGTTGCTTCAAGGATCACTCTGCTTCTTCTTCGTCTAGAGTTTCTCATCTGTGGAAGGGTCGGTAGAGGTAAGGATTCAACATCTGATTGTGGTTCTCTGCCAGCTTCAGGAGGAAGCAAAAGGAGATAGGTTCTCTGCCTTGCTGGGGTGGCAAAAAGAGGTTCTATAAAGGCTTCTCCGCCTAGCTGTGGGGGCTAAAGGAGAGTCACGATTGTAGTGCAATACTCGAAAGGTACCTCAAGGGAGTGGACGTAGGTCAAGTTGATCTAACCACGTAGGTCGAGTTGACCGAACCACTATAAATTTTTGTGTTCTTGTTTCTTGCTTCCGCACTTTAATTTTCGCACTTTTTTTTTGTGTGATTTTGATTTATGAGATTTTTACTTCTTTGTGGAAAGAATTTTTAAAATACCAATTCAACCCCCCTCTTGGTTAGCTTGGGCCAGTTCTATAGGGCTTAGCATCCCTAACGAACTTTCAAATATTTTTAAAGACTAGTTTGATGGCACTCCAGTCAAATTCATTTATAAGGAATGAGTGGGCTCTAGAACCTTCAGTAGAAAGCCTGATGTATTGTGCAAGATCACCTTTTGTGATTTCTACCTTTTGACAGTATACAAAGGAGGTGATGGTCAAGTTTTCTATATTCATAGTTAAATTTTCCAGAATTTCAAAGAGTAGCTCAGAATTATAAAGGAATGCCAAGGTGAGTAGGAATTGGAGAGTAGTGGATGCAAATAAGTTCATCACCTCAAAATTTAAGGTGGCTTGATTTAGCATTCGAGAGGGGGTAATATTGAATGCCTTGAACTTATGGAATGCTTCTTCATCTTTGGCAGACCAAAAGTGATCTTCATGATGATAAAAGGAAGAAGAGCTTCCTAGGACAAGTTGGTTGTGCTTGCTTGCCATCATATAAGAAAAAGTGAGAATGAGTGTAGTGGGTAAGGAATGAGTGAAGTGATCTTAGGTCCCTGCCAATTTATAGAATTTTTGGACTATCATACAGTACAATCTAGGATCGTACAGTATGATGTGTAATTATGTCATCTGGATGAACTATTGGAAAAAGGTGGTCAAATCGTACAGTACGATCAGTATTATACAGTATGATATGAAGGAATTGTGTTCATCCAAAGGGGTCATTAGTATGACCTTTGACAAAGCACTTCATACAATATGAATAGATATTCATATAGTATGAATCACAATTATATCGTACTAACTGACTTTAATTTGTCCCAACCCATTTGTACGTGTGGATCATATAGTATGAAGAAGGGCTATCGTATAGTATGAAGTGCAATTATATCGTACCAAGAGAATTCAATGCATAGTCACATGGATTGTATAGTATGATGTTTATTATATAGTATGATATATAGAAAAAAAATTAATCTAAACCTTTAGTTTAATAGAGGGTTATGATTTGTGCAGTTTTGATAAATCGTACAGTACGAAGGTGAATCGTACAGTATGATGAAAAGAAAAAAATGTCAAATTTGGGGTTTAGTGTGGTGAGTGTGTGACGATCAGGAAACACTTTAGACCAGTTTTTTTGTTTTTTTTTTTTTTTTTTGTGGTATTACCCATGAATGTCTATGACACCAGGTCTTGTCCTCAAAGTGTTAAAGGTGTCATAGGCTAGTGGTTATGTAAATATGTCTACCAATTGATCTCCTATAGCTATATATTATAATTTTATATCTTTTTTAGCTACATGATCTCTTATAAAGTTATGTCTAATATCCATATATTTTATTCGAGAGTGTTGAATTATATTTTTTGATATACAGATTTCTCTAGTGTTGTCACACATGATTGGGATGGCTCCTACGAGTAATCCAATATATTAAAGTTGTTGTTTTAACCATAGTACTTATGCAAAACAACTTCCTACTATTATATATTCTGTCTCGGCCATGAAGAGGGCTATCAAATTTTTCTTCCTACTATACCAAGAAACTAAAAGTTATTCTATGAATTGGCAGGTGCCAGAGGTGCTTTTTCTATCTACCCTAAATCCTATAAAATCAAAATTTGAGTACCTTAAGATTTCAAAGGAAGTGTTGTTCCTAGGATACCAAATTCTTAAGTTTGGGGTCCCTAGTAGATATCTAAATATTCTCTTGATCATAGTTAAGTGAGACTCTTTAGGATAAACTTGAAATCGGGCACAAAGGCACACACTAAATATTATGTCTAGTCTACTGGCAGTTAAGTAGAGGAGAGATCTGATTATCCCTCTATATTTTTTCTGGTCTACTAATTTTCTATTCGGTACTTTATCTAGTTGAATCATAGAGCTCATTAGAATGTTCATGGGCTTATCACTCTCCATTTAATATTTTTTCAGAATATCCTTAATATATTTCATTTGGCTAAGAAATATTCTATTTTCCATTTGTTTTAAACTAAAACCAAGAAAATAATTAAGCTCTCCCATCATGCTCATTTAAAACTCATTACTCATTGCTTTTGAGAATTCATCACATAAGGTTTTATCTAAAGATTTAAATAGAATGCCATCTACATAAATTTGAACAATGAGAATTTCATCTTTTACCTTTTGTAAAAAGAGTGTGGTGTCCACACTTCTCTTAACAAATCTTTTATCTTGTAAGAATGACCAAATTCTTTTATACCAGGATCTAGGTTCTTGCTTTAACCCATACAGTGCCTCTTTTAATTTGAATACATGGTTTGGAAATTATGAGCTTTCAAATCAGGGGGTTGTTCAACATAAACATTCTCTTTGATTATCCTATTTAGAAAAGCACTCGTTATGTCCATCTGATACAACTTAAAACCTTTGAAGCAAGCAAAGGCAAAGTGCTTCCTTATGGATTTGAGTCTAAGTACGGGGACAAAGGTTTCTACAACTTCCTACTACTTGTAGTTAAGGGGTATAACTAGATTGAAGGCACCTCTGGCATCCTTCAATCTAGTTATACCCCTCAGCTACAAGTCTGGCCTAATTTCTTTTTATGATTCCTGAGTCATTCACCTTATTTTTAAAGACCGATTTTTTTCTCACTACACTCTACTCTTTAGGTCTCTTAACTAATTCCAAACATCATTCCTAGTAAATTAGTTCAATTCTTCTTGTATTGTTAGGATCCATAATTCATCTCCTAAAGCTTGATCTACACTTACGGGTTCTATTATAGAGATGAATATAAAATGACTAACCTCCTTTCTAAGTCCGTGCCGAGTTCTCACACCTTTCGATGGTCCCCTAAAATTAATTCTTTAGTATGACTAGAAGAGTATCTCCATTCTCTAGGCATATCTTCCTGAGGTTCTCCCCTTTTTCTTATGGTTATAATTTCTACTCCCTGAATTGCCTCTACTTCATCTTCTTCAAATTTAGGTTTAGAGGACTTATCCGATTCATCAAACACTATATTGGTGGACTCTTCTATTACTAGGGTTCTCTTATTAAAGATTCTATAGGCCTTATCTATAGATGAATAACCTAAGAAGACATCCTCGTCAACCTTGGGATCAAATTTTCCAAAGGGAAGTTTTCCATTTATAAAGATAAAACATTTGCAACCAAATACATACAAATGCAAAAGATTTGGTGTTCGACCCTTAACGAGTTCATAAGGCATTTTATTCAACTCTGGATTAATGTTCACCCTATTTAAGACATAACACATCATATTTATCGCCTCGCCCCAAAAATATCTAGGAAGAGAGTACTCAGCTAATATTGTCCTAACAGCTTCTACCAAGATTTTATTCTTTCTTTCTGCTATTCCATTTTGCTGAGGTGTTCTAGGGTAGAGAAGTTATGCTCTATTCATATCTCTTGACAGAAGGATTCAAACCTTTCATTTTAAAACTCTCCATCATGATCACTATGGATTGTTAAGATTTTGCTTCCTGTCATTGAATCTAAGTGGAGAAATTCTTAAATTCCTCAAATGACTCATTCTTATGTGCTAGGAAGCTTACCCAAGTAAATATATAGAAGTCGTCTACAATTACAAATCTATAATTCTTTCCACCTAGGTTAGTTATGATAACGGGTCCAAATAGGTTCATGTGAAGGATTTCCAGTGGCCTAGATGTAATCACATCCTTGATTAAATGAAATAATGATTTTCTTTGTTTTCCTAGTTGGCAGGTATCGCATTGATGGCCCTTAGTGAAGTCTAACTTAGGTATGCCTCTAACTAGGTTTTTCTAGGTGATATTTCTAAGTGTTTTCTTACTAGCATGGCATAGTCTCCTATGTCATAGCCACGAGTCATCTTTTATTATTTTTAAACATAGTAAATTTAAATTTTCAATACAATCAAGATCTAACATGTAAATATTGTTCATTCATTTTCCTTCTAATATAAGTTTATCTTTTAAACTAATCAAGAATTTGTTAGAAAGAAATTTTATGTCAAAACCTTTGTCACATAATTGACTAATGCTTAACAAACTATACTTTAAACCATCAACTAGCCAAACATTTTCAATTAAAATTTTTTTGGCATTTCCAACAATACATGAGCCCACCACTTTTCTGGTGGTATTGTCTCATAACATCACTTTTCCTCCAATCCTGGTCTCCAATGTAATGAACTTCTTCATGTCTCCAGTTATATGTCTTAAGTAGCCACTATCTAACTACCACATGCTCTCACTAGGTCTTTTGTGAGATCACCCCTACAAAGTCATTCAAGGGTTAGATTTAGGAACCCAAGTGAGTTTGGGTTCCTTTTGATGCTTGTATGAATGAAATGTATGCACGCTATATTGTGATGAATTCAATTTAGGTCTCCACACTAGGTGTGTCCTACAGTGAATCATACAATTGTGGACTATATGACCTAGCATGCCACAAGAGAAGCACCAAACACCAGGAAATAAGTTCAATAACCTATGTGGGTGGTGATGCCTCTTCCTAAAGTTGTGTGATGTATGAAATGTCGAGGGTTTTCTTGGTTGGGCCAATATGGATGATGTCTTATCTTTTTCAAATGCTATGATTTTTCTTTTTAATGTATTGTTTTCATATTCATATGCTTTAATTTCCACTTTTAGATGATGTTCATTGCTATCTATTTCCCATGCAAGTTCTTCTAATTTTTTAAACTCTGTTTCTAATATAATATGTGATGTTTTCAAGGATTCA
This sequence comes from Dendrobium catenatum, assembly GCF_001605985.2. Taxonomy (NCBI): domain Eukaryota; kingdom Viridiplantae; phylum Streptophyta; class Magnoliopsida; order Asparagales; family Orchidaceae; genus Dendrobium; species Dendrobium catenatum. The sequence goes on along the minus strand of NW_021319981.1, from coordinate 191,111 downwards.
TGTGCATCAGATAATTAAATATGCTTCTTATTTAATGCATTGAACTCATCAAGCAGGGACATGTGATCTCTATCTAAATTAGAATGTTCTTTACCTAAGTTAGCATGCTCAGTTTGTAACGTACTAAATTCAGCATTAAGATTAGCATGCATTTTCTTTAACTTTCTATACGAGTCATGGATTTTATTAGAAATGATCAATAAATCTTCATATGAAAGTTCACATACCTCGTCTAGATATAATTAATCAAGATTATCATTAGCCATTAGACACAAATTTATTACCTCCTCCTCTGCTTCTTCTTCTGACGATTCTGAGGTTGAGTCGGCCCAAAATGTCTTTTGTGTCATCATCTTCCCTTTTTTATGTTTATCTTCTCCTCACCTTATTCCTTCTTTGGTTAGATCTTAATGTTGGGACAATCAGCTCAAAGGTGACTTGGTTTCCTACACTCAAAACAAATCATGTCAGAGAAAACTTTAGTAATTTTTTAGCTTTTACCTTTATTCCAATTGCTTTGATAACGTCTTTATTTTCTTTTCAGAAAATTTTTAAACTGTCGGGTCATTATGGCTATATCATCATCTTCCTCTGTTATAGAACTTTCGCTTTCTAATATATTCTCTTTCAAATCCACCGTCCGCTCCTTATTTTCTCCTGCATCATTTTAACTTTGTCTCACTCCTTGGTCATAAGCAATGAGTGGCCCAAGCAAATTGTCAATTGAGTAAATGTTTAAATATTTGGATTTAGTCATTGCAGTAATTTTAGTAACATAGTAACTCAATAAGAATCACAAAATCTTATTAACTTTTAAAGAATTAGAAATCTCTTTACCTAGTTCACGCAAGGCTGTCACTATCTTGGTGAATCTAGTGTAGATGTCATATATAGTTTTGCTATGTTTCATACGGAAGAGTTCATAATCATGTAATAAAATATTTAATCTAGATTATTTAACCTCACTAGTTCCTTCATATGTGATACACAGTCTATCCCAGATCTCTTTACCAGTAGCACAGGTAGACACTCTTATATAGTCCTCTGATTTTAATACACAAAAGAAATAATTCAAGCACTTTGCATTTAATTGCGCTAGATCTCTATCCTCACTGCTCCATTCACTAAAATGTACTTGAGTTTTCATGTCATTCACAACTTTAAAAGGTGAAGTGTAACATTCTTGAACCAACATCCACATACGATAGTCTATATATACTGTTAAAATGTAGACATTCAAATTTTTCAGAAATTAAAGGGTATGTTGTCAAATAGGGGTGGATGAGTTATAGAATAACCCTCTGCAGTATTACGATTACCAAAATATGACATGATCTATTTTTCAAGGTTTTTTAAAACACTATTTTTAAAACCCCGCTCTGATACCAAAAGTACGAGATGCGCCAAGAGGGGAGGTGAATTGGAATTTTTTGTAATAAAGTAACAATCCTGAACAAGAGTTTTAATTTTTTGTTTTTTTTTTAATTTTAAACAAAAACTTAACTTGATGCTGAAGCAACTAATTAGAATAGAATGCAACAATAAGTAGTGAAATTTTAAATCATGAAACAAAGATCTAGAATATAATCTTCACCAATCAATTATAGCAAATGTAAGATGCAAAATATAAGTAAAGCATAGTAAATTGAAAATTACACAAGAAGATTTATAGTGGTTCGGTCACTTGACATACGTCCACTCCCTAGAGTCCTCCACTCTGAGAATTTCACTACTCAAAAGTAATTCTTCTTTTTGCCCCCACAATAAGGTGGAGAAGCCTTTACAAAACCTCACTTTCACCTTCCACTGTATGGTGGAGTACCAAATGCTATGTCACGCTCCCAGAGATGGCAGTGAACCTTATCATTTTTCTCCCTCCTGGAGAAGGTAGAGTACCTAAGAGGACATAGACCTTGAATGACCTCACCATTAGAAAGCTTCCCATAAGATCTTCTCGGGCCATAGGTAGAGCAAGAGTGCAGCAGGCTTGGAGCAATCATGAGATTCCCCCACACTTCTACTCCCTCACAAACACATTTTCTCCTTCCTCTCACAGACCCCAAAATTTTCTTAAGTAGCACTCTCTCCAGAAGTCCCCTTCTTATCACCTTCCTTTCTCATATCTTATTCCAAAAGATAGAAGTTTCATATATAAATTAGGCTCCAAGAAACATTAAACTTTTAATTTAGTTATTTTTGTTTGTACAGTTCAATTGAAGATCGTATAGTACAATCAGTTCAAAATAGCCTTCATCGTGGTACGATGGAGTAGGAACAAGCAATTTTTCTGAACAACATCGTACAATACGGTACAACATCGTCTAGTGCGATATGTTATTTTCCTTCTATTCGTACAAGATGAATGCTGAAATGATGAAAACTCATCTATATTCATCATATAATACAATCCACTTCATACAGTATGATCTGTTAAAAGCTTCTAGTCGTCCGGTAAAATGTTCACATCATATAGTACGATTAGTTCAAAAATCAATAGATCATTCGGTACGATGTTTGGGAAAATAAAAAATAGCCTCGATTAATCGTACAGTATTAACCATGTCATATAATTTGATGACCAATCAGTAATTAATTCTTGATTTAATTGACTAATTATAGAGGCTAATTTAAGTATTCAAATATTCATAATATACTATTTGATAGTGAAAATAACTAATTGCGCCAAGAGGGGGTGAATTGGATGATAAAGAACTTCTTTAATGAAAAGAAATATCTTTTTATGACTTTATGCGGAAGCGAATTTCATTCACAATAAAAGGATAGAAAATCAAATTCATCCACACAATTAATCATAATAAAAATAAATGTGGAAATAAAATGCAGAAAAAATAAAGGAAAGAACATACCAATTTATAGTGGTTCGGTCAAACCATGACCTACGTCCACTCCCCGAAGGCACCCTCTGAGTATTACACTAAACCTTTAGTGATTCTCCTTTAGCCCCCACAGCTAGGCAGAGAAGCCCTTACATAATCACTTCCACCTTCCCCGGTGCGGCGAATGGAGCCGGGTCCTTTAACACCAACGAGATCTTCTTCTTTCCAAAACTTCCTTCAAGACAAACCTTGAATCCGATGGTACTGAGGTGCAAGCACGCCGGAGCAACTGTGTGAAATCTCCTTCACACTCCCTTGAAACCCCCTCCAAGGTTCTTCTCCCTCTCTTAAACTCCACCTTTTTTCTCTCCTTTCAAGTCCTTTCTTCAAGTTTTCTCTAGAAAAACGAAGCCACAATGGCTACCAAAAGACTCTTACAAAGTCTTATGAGAGTGCTTAAATAGAGGGCTCAAAAAACCCTAAAAAAACTCAATTCAGCCGCCAAAGATCATACTGTATGATCGTAAGATCGTCCAGTACTATGTGCAGAAATTGACCTGTTAGTATTGTACGATGTCCATTTAGAATTGTACGAACAGTTCAGTTGACATTCATGCTGTACGATGTGTTGTACGAATAGTTCAAAAAAAGTGCAATTCGTCCAGGACGAAGCATGGGACGGCCAGAATTGTCTCTGTTGATCGTATAGTATGATCCAGTTCGTACAGCACGACCAAAATATCAAAATTAAGTCATTTTTCTTGAACAATATGTGGATTAAATTAGGCAATATTTTAAAAATCGTACAGTACGATCATGATCATACAGTACGATTAGAATAACTTTTCAAATTCAAATCTTTGCCTAATTTAATGGACGGCGAGATTTCTAATTATAACAGATCGCACGGTACGATGTGGTGATAGTACAGTACGATTAGTTATATTCAAAAATAATTTTTCTAGGAAAAATAAAATATTTTAATTTATTTCTGTTACACCATATCATACAGTACGATACATATCGTACAGTACGATGAATAGAAAAGTTAAAATATTTATAATCATTTATTGTTCCCTCTATGTTTGTGCATGATCAACAAACTAACATACATCATTAGAAGACTTGATTCATTAAACGAAATCTACACTCATTTAATACGACCAATTCTACGCAATCTTGAGCCTTGAATCTTCAAAGAACGGTGCATGATGTACCTGAAATATTAGTCAACAAAGAAAGAAATATGCACTGCAAATACCGGGAGAAATAAAAGATTAATAAATATTATTTGTTATCATCAGAATCATAAACTCAGGGTCATGGGTCTCAACAGATAGTACAGTACGATCAGTTCAAAATTTAGAATTAAAAAACTTACTTAAATTAATTTGGCGGCTAGAGTTTCAAATTAGAAATGCATCGTATAGTATGATCATGATCGTAAATTACGATTAGTTCACAGGTAGCCATTGAGCTGCAATAGTTCATACAGTGTGATTTTAAATCATACAGTATAATCTATAGTGAGTTAAAAATTCTCTCAAAAAATGCACTCCCCCTATATGTGTGCATGGTTACTCGATTTGCAAACACTTTGCGGCCATACTCAAACAAACAAAAAATAAAAATATAAAAGGAAAATATAGAGTTATAGACTTCACATCCTATTCTACCCAGTCTTGAGTCTTCTGTTATCTTCAACAATATTTGATCTTCCTGAAATGTTAGTACTCAAAGACAAGAGAAATATCAAAATATTCAATGAATAATGAGATAATTCAAATCAACAATATTTATCATCATCAAAATCTCAGGGTAGGGGTCATGGATTGCAACAATGGGATTAGTAATTTTACGTTTCACTACAACAGATACTTAACTAGTTAAGGGAATAAATTCGCACACCTCGAAGCCTTAACATGCATAGGATAACCACACTTCAAAGCATTACATGTTTGATTGAAGTCATGACCAAAACTAGGTATTGATTTATAGAATTTTGAACTTTTTAAGTTTAAGCCATACAAGCCTTTTAATTGATCATGCACATTTTCACAATTCCCTTCCTTATGCACTTGATCCAAAATGTTAAGATTAATATTCTAACTACTATGATGTTGAATAGAATATCTATTAATCATATATGGGATAACATAGTCAATTAAAATTGGCTCATCAACCAGTTCATTAATTTCAAAAAGTTTATCAAGGACAAGCAAATCATTACTGATAATCACAGGATCAATCTCCTTAATATACGAAGGACCAACATTGAATAAACATTCAAAACAACATTATAATTTAAATTTTCACAAATGGAATGATCCAACAAATTATTAATAACCTCCAAAATAATATTGCCATTAGAAGCAGGTCTCTAGTCGTAACACCATTAGCCTCTTGTATAGCTGGGTTAGGTTTTCTTTTTTTTTTTAAGGTATGGATATAAAATAAAATCATCATTAATTAAATGACCATGTATCTTACAATGGCAACCAAAATCCAATATATTTTTAAATTCGACTTTCCACATAAACCCAAAAGCTTCTTATCCCAACCAAATTTCTTTTAGATGCTTTTTATTTATATCAATCTCAAATAATATCCACAATGTAGATGGCCATGATCCAACAGTTGTAGTATGATCAATTTATAATAGTTAACAAAAAATAGAGCCATCACATATAACACATAAGAATTAAAGAAATGGAGATGCACGTTTTGGAAAGAAAGCTAGATTGGGACTATCAAAGACTCTTCTTTAAGATAAAAAAAGTATACCATTTTAATAAACTCAGCTAACAATTGTTATTATAATAAGAATGACACAAAAACCCCTACTGTAATCCAAATCATTCTCTAATTGGATAGCAACATGTCGAGCATCCAAAAGACTAATAGAATAAACATAAGACAACTTCAGGTTACCAAAAATGCTCAGATCGCATCTGGATTAGGAAGACAGAGAAAAAATTTTTCAACTAAAGAAGATTGAATAGAGATGCAGTTTAACAATATCATCATCATAAATCAAAACCACTAGAACCCCCTTGAAAGATGAAGGTGAAAATAAATACATCTATAATGGAAGATGAAGCAACAAAAAAAATATATTTAACATAGCATAAATTAACACCATTAGTTGCCTCATTTAAATAAAAAAAAAACTTTTAATATAAACTAAGGAAAAGGGAAAGGAAGTCCCCCATGGATTTATCAAAGAAAACATAACCATCAAATGGAAGCCAATACAAAGACCAATAAGTCTCAGATGGCTAAGAAGCATACATGAATGATCAGCCAAAGACATATCACTAAAAACAAAAGAAAAGAAGAAAACCACAGCCACACCTTCTACGGTATAATAAAATATCCAGAGCACTGAAGAGAGTGGAAGAGAGGAGAAGTTTCAAAAATCCTAAGTCAATTATCTCCCTTTTATGTTAATCATCACCCTTTTTTGGGTTAAAACCCACCTACGACATTACGCATTAATATTCAGAAAATTTTTACAAGGTCTGTAAGAGGAACTCCAGCTCTTTACTTATCAAATGAGCTACAAAAAAGCCAAAAAAATAACCTATGAGTTGGAGGTCCCCAAAAAGCGCAACTACATAGAAACCTAATAACATTCTAGGTAGGACAAAAGCCAGCACCCAAAAGAAAAAGAAACAGATAAACCCATTTAGATCAGTCTTTTCACAAAAAAAAAAGAACTATATACAAAAAGAAAGAAATTCTTCAATAAACTAGCAAAAATGTATTACAAAGAAACTGCTAAAACAAAATAACATCAATATAATATCAATAAACAAAAAAATTAAAACATTAAGAAAATAATACACACTAACAATGTTGAATAGGAGTATCCATGTCAGCCAGTTGTTTCCTCTGGATGAAATGAAATGTCCTGAAAGAAAATCAACCAACTGGCATAGAGAGTAGCAATACATAATCATAATCCAACAAAGATGATTGACATTATCGATGGAAAACCAAAGAAGGGAATTAAGTACAAAACTCTTGATAAATAGGTTGAATACCTAATAGATTGTTAAAGAGACTTAGATTATAAGTTAAAGAAACATAGAGCACAACGAAAAAAGACAATAAAAATTGACACCCCCCCCCTTTAACCACAATAAATAATATTAAAAACTCAGAGTAGAGCTAGCAAAGCAGAAAAACTAAAGAGAAATACATCTCATGGATGCTTGAGAGGAACAAAAGCATACATAAGCCTACAAAATACTAGAACACCAAGCAAACAAACCAAAATTGCCCTACTTACCATAATGCAGATAAAACATAAAAATAATTTCTTTGTCCAAGCTCTCAAAAAAGCCAAAGGAGCTAAAAAAATAAATAAAATTAAACATAAGGATAAGCCTACACAAGATAACTACCAAACCATCAAAGAGAATTTCCAGACCAAACAATTGTAATGCATGCAAAAAGATAAGAAAAACCACCAAAACCAATATTGCAATCCGATATCTCTAATAAGTGATTTTAATGATGGCAAATATTATCAATAAATTAATATTTTTCTTAGTAGATATTTGGATATTCTTTTTGTATGTGAGTACTAACATTATAGGTAAAATGTACACTACTTAAGGATACTAGAAACTCAAGATTGGGTAGAATAGGAAGTCAAATAAAAGAGTCTGTTCTTTTAACTTTTTTTTATTTTCTATTTTTTTAGTCTAGCCACATAAGAGTGTGTATAACTATATGACCGTACACACATAGCAGAAGTGAGAAAATTTTAAATTTTAAATTTTGTTTATTAATTATATTATATGACTTACAATCAATTACTTGGAAAATATTTTTAATAACTAATTAAATATTTAATTTCTATAAGTTAATTATACTATAAGAAACATATCGTACTATATAACTTATTTTAATCTGTAAAACCTAGCAGCCAAATAAATTAAGTAAGATATTTGAAAATCAATTTTGAACTAATCGTACTATACGACCCTAATTATATTATATGATATTTTGAAATATTACTTAAATTATCTCCCATAATTAGTCAATGATATCATGAATTAGTTAATTATAGTAGATCATATTGTATAATATTGTTCGTACTATATGATTGATAACGATGAAATTTAATCATCCCAAGGATCGTATGAAATGAAACTATGATTTTTAAACTAATTATATTGTACAATATTCACATCGTACTAGACAACCCACTTAAAATTAACTAATTATATTTTATCATGAGAGTAGTATGGGATGATTGATATAGATGATTTTTCAATCATCTCATATATCATCCTATACGAACGCAAAGATTGATGGTTCATTATTGTCACCAGGAGGGTGACATAGTTTTCGTCACTCAACCGCACCAAGGCATGGTGGAAGGGATTTTGTAAGGGCTTCTCTACCTTATAAAAGGATAGTCACTTATTTCTAGTGCAATACCTGGAGTGGCGGACTCAGAGGAGTAGAGATAGGTCATGGCTAACTGAACCACTATAAAATTTTATGTGTGTTTCTTTCCTTTTCATACTTTTACCTTATTTGCATTTTATTTATGTGATAACTTCTTGGTAAAATTGATTATTATTAATTCATTTTGAAAGTTAGAATATCATAATATTTTATTTAATATATTTAATAAAATCATTCACTTTTGTAATCAACTAGAATTTGGTATTATCAATTACAAAACATTTTATTTCAAAAATATTACCATTATTACTTTAAAGTAAGCATTTTTTACAAAATTACCAATTTACCCCCACCCCCCCTAGACTATTTTTATGAAGGAGCATCGAAAATAGTTATTTGTTTGTTTTTTTTTTGAAGAATTGCATCAAATTGCATTAAGAACAAAGAACTAAGTACAAGTAATAAAAGGATCACATTCCTCCTTGATTAAGTTCAACAACAAGGAAGGAATGTTCTCTAAAGAAAAACTATCATAAAAGAAACTAGTTTCCAATGCCATAGTCGCACAACAATTAGCTACTTTATTACAACTTCTATAGGCATGATGGAAAACAACTTTATTAAAATCATTTAAGAAGCATAAATCCTTTGTCGTCCACCTATCAACATGCCATTTATTCGCCTTTAAAGAGTCTTGAATGAATTTGATAATGTTGGTATTATCACTTTCTACAATCAATCCTTTGCATTCCAACATCCAACTTCTAAGAAACTCTCTCACCATGAAAACAACTTCTAGCTCAAGTTGAGCTATGTCCCAATGTACTTTCTTCTTCCCAAAAGCACTGATACACCTGCCTTTGTAGTCTCTAAAAATGCCACTAATTCCAGAAAAATTGAAACTAACCAATGAAGCATCCACATTAATCTTAATCCAATCTTTCGGTGGAGGGCACCAAGTATTTCGAGACTCCCTATGGAGATTAGCGCCCCAGCTAGTAAGATATGGATTAGATTTTGAAGTGGCTAAGAATAAAGCATTAGAAGCAACCATAGAGCATGGAAAAGTAGCTTTACCATGCTTGACATCATTCTGATTTCTCCATGAGAGGTAAACTATAGTGCAGTAAATTCTGGCAATTCCAGAATTTCGAGCTGCTAAGTTCTTCAACTCCTGTAAACAGCTATCCAAAGTATTAAAAATAGGTACATGAATACCCCATTCAAGCATCTTCTCAATAACTTCAAATATATATTTTTAATGAACCATGATATGTTCATATGTTTCATTAGATTGGCAGCCTTTGGCACATAGTACATTCTCAGACAACCTGCGGTTTTTAAGGAACAAATTGGTTGGAATTATTGCTTTGCAAAGCCTCCACCAGAAAATTTCAACCTTCTTGTTAAGTTTGAGTTTCTACACCCATTTGAAGTACCCATTCTTCTCCAAAGTATAATTGTTAATCAGCAAATGCTCATAAACCAGAGCAGATACTGTCTTTCCCGAACACAAGTTCAGCAGCTCCACCCGATCCTCCTCCTCATAATCAATACAAATTTGACTAATCAGTAAGATTAAATTAGGATGAAATGCCCTCTGTAACACTGTAAAATTCCATTCACCATTACTCAGAGTAAGCTGCTGTACATAGACCCCATCCAGCAATTCACAGTCAACAAATGTTGGCCACTGGTTGATGCATTTATCAAGCAACCATGCATCATTTAATACACTAATTCTGTCACCCTTGCCCACTCTCCATTTAAATACATTTTTCAAATGTCTACCACCATCCAACAGAATTCGCCAAGCACTAGAAATAATCTTCTTATGGGCTCCATTCATAACATCCCTACCATATTTAAACTTCATTGTTCTATGAAACAATGAATCTGGCTTTTGCATAAAATTACAAGCCAAACTAGATCTTAAAGATCCAACTCTGAGCAAAGTAGAATGCAAACCCAGCCCTTCCAAACTCCTCAATTTGCAAACCTCTCCCCAAGCAACATAATGCATCCCATTAGTTCCATAAATTTTATGCCAAATGAAATTTCTACACAATTTTTCCAGCTCATATAACACCCTCTTGGGAACCAAAGAATGAGTAATTAAGAAATTTGGCATAGAAAGAAAAGAGCTTTCAATGAGAGTGAGCCTACCTCCCATTGATAGAGACTTATTACCCCATGCATTGAGTCTATCCATAACATTACTAAGAAGCTCTTGAAATTAAACCATCCAGAGTCACCTGAGAGAGATCTTCACCCCCAAATAGTTCATCTCTTTGACCACTTTGAAGCCAAGTACTCTAGCAATCTTCTTCTTCATTATCAGAAATGTACACTAGGTTCACATAAATAGTGCATCCTTGCATTCATTGGGTAGAGAACTCTCAAATTAAGAAAAAGTTAATAAAATCCTACGCTATCTACCGATTGCATGTGATGCTAAAATTATTATAATCATTGAATCTAAGGATTTGAATGTCTATTCTATTGATAATTTGCTTGGTCACTCATTTCCTATGAGAAAGGAATGAGTCAAAGACTAAATGATGCAGGAGAAAGAAGAAAGAGAAAATTGTGGCCTTAAAAGTGAACTATTCAGACAGTGATAGTTCTATAACAGAGGAAGATGATGACTTTACAATGATGACCCACCAGTTAAAAAAAAAATTAAGATGAAGCAAAGGCATCATCAACAATAATGGAATAAAGGTAAAAGTACTAAGAATTTTAAAGCGTCGTCTAAAATAATATGATTTGAATGCAGGAAACTAAGACATCTCCAAACAGACTGCCCCAATATGAAAATTCACCTAATCAAGGAGAAGGGTAAAGAAAAGGCTAAATTCAAGAAGGTGAAGAACTAAACACAAAAGTTGTTTTTGGCTGACTCTGCCTCTAAATTATCAAAACCAAAAGTAGAGGAGGAGGTAACAAACCTATGTCTTATGGCTAATGATAATCTTGATCAATCAGATCAAGATGAGGTATGTCAACTTTCCTATGATGAATTTTTTATGATTTCAAAGAAAAACCATAATTTATATAGGAAATTGAAAAAGATGTATGCTAGTATGAATACTAAATTTTTTAACAATCAAAAAGAGCATGCTGGTCTGATCACTAAACATTCTAGTTTAGATAGTGATCGCATGACTCAACTTGATGAATATGATGCATTAAAGAAAAAGAATATTAATTTATCTAATACATATGATTCCTTATAAACATCTCATGTTGAACTAGAAAATCCATTCAAAGAACTAGAAAAATGTGAAACAGAGATAGATTGTAGTGAGCATGCATTGAAACTAGAAGTGGTCGATCTTAAAAATGAAAATAATTTCTTAAAAGAAAAAATACTTGCACTTGAAGAGAATAGAAACCACCCACTCTTGCATATTGGCATAAATCTACATAATAGCATGCATCCATTACCCCTAGGAAGTGGCACCATAACCCACATAGATTAGTGAATCCTTTTCCTGGTTTTAGGAGTAACTCCTATGGCATGCTAGGTCACATAGCCCACACTTGCACAATCCACTATAGGACACACCTAGTGTGGAGGACAAAAGTACATGCATCATAGCATAGTAAGTATACATATCATTCTACAACCCATAAGGTAGAACCCAAACTCACTTGGGTCCCCAAATCTAACATTTGAATGACTTTGTAGAGGTTTTATTTCAAAAGACCTACTGAGAGCATGTGATATCTAAACAATGGATGCTTCAGGCACATGACTAGTGATTTGAAGTAGTTCATCACACTGGAGGCTAGGTCAGTAGGAAAGGTCACACTAGGGGACAACACCATTAGAAAAGAGGTTGGCTCAAGTACAATTATCAACTTTAAAATTTTATAATTGAAAATATTTTATTAGTCAATGGCTTATTGAATAACTTACTGAGTATTAGTGAATTATATGATAAAGACTTTGATATTAAATTCATATCTATAAAATACATAATTAGTTAGGATGGTAAATTAGTATTAGAAGGGAAAATGGTGAATAATGTTTATATGCTTAATTTGAACTATGTAGAATAATTTGATTCCCATTGTTTGAAAACTATTATTGATGATTCTTGATTATGACATAGGAGACATTATCATGCAAGTATCAAAACTCTTAGGAAGATTACCCATAAGTCCGAGTTAGAGGCATTCCTAAGTTAGACTTTACTAAGGACCACTTATATTATATCTGTCAACTAGGAAAATATGTTAAGTCTTCATTTCATTTAATCAAAGGCATCTACACCTCTAGGCCACTAAAAATCCTTCATATGTACATATTTGGACTAGTTGATACAACCAGCCTAGGGGAAAAGATAAATGGATTTATAATAGTAAATGACTTCTTAAGATTTACTTAGGTTAGATTCCTAGCATATAAGAGTGAGTCATTTAAGGAATTTAGAAATTTCTCCACCTGAATCAAATGAAATTAGGATGTAAAATTGCAACCATTCATAGTGATCATGACGGAGAATTTGAAAATGATATGTTTAAATCTTTCCATCAAGAGATAGATATAGAACATAACTTCTCTATTCCTAGTACTCCTCAGTAGAATGGAGTAGCTAAAAGAAAAAATAGAATTCTTATAGAAGCTACTATGACCATATTAGTTCAATATTCTCACGTTAAATATTTTTGGGCTGAAGCAGTAAATATTGCTTATTATGTTTTAAATAAGATGAATGTTAGATCAAATCTAAATAATACATCCTTTGAATTCCTTAAGGGTAGGACACCCAAAATTTCTCACTTATATATTTTTTGGTGTAAATGCTTTATCTTGATCAATGAAAAATCACCCTTAAGAAAATTTGATCCAAAATCTGATGGAGTCTTCTTAAATTATTCATCTGTAAGAGAAACCTATATAATTTTTAGTAAGAAGACCTTATTAGTAGAAGAGTCTACCAATGTGGTATTTGAGGAATCAGATATGACCTCTGAATCTAAACCTGAAGAAGAAGTAGAGGAAATTCAAGGGGAGAAGCCATTGCTATAGGAGATAGAATAGAACATCAGGAGCCATTGCCTAGAGAATGGAGATATTCTTCTAGTCATCATAAAGAATTGATCTTATGAGACCAATTTGAAGGTATTAGAACTAGGAAAGAACTTAGGAAGGAAGTTAGTCATTCTATATTTATATATATGATAAAACCCATGAACATTAATCAAGCCCAAGCAGATGAATTCTAGATCCTAGAAATACTATAAGAACTAAATCAAATTGTTAGAAATGATACATATGAATAGTCAAAAACTAAATGACCAGAGTGTGGTTGGAACAAAGGGAGTGTTCAAAATTAAAATGAATAACTCTGGAATAGTAATAAGAAATAAAGACAAATTAGTAGATAAAGGGTACAATCATATTGAAGGAATCAATTTTGAGGAAGCCTTTACCCATATAGCTAGACTAAAAGTAATTAAGGTGATTTTAGCTTTTGCCTACTTTAGGGGGTTTAAATTGTATTCAAATAAATTTTAAGAGTGCCTTTCTAAATCGGGTGATTAAAGTGGATTTTTATGTTGAGCAACCCTTAGGCTTTGTAAATTCACAATTTTTAAATCATTTGTACAAGTTTTTTTTTTTTTTTTTGAAGAAGCACAAGGCTGGATTTTTATTAATAAAAGTAAACTAACTACAAACTACTAGATCCTCTAAATTCCTCCTTTAACAAATTACCTCTAGATTCCTCCTTTAACAAATTACTGAACAAGGAAGGAATCTTATTAGAGGATAAATCCTCCAAACAAAAAATACTACAAATGGCATAGCTAGCACAAAGATTAGCTAGCTTATTGCATTCCATATTTACACAATTAAACAAAATAAACTTATGGTCTTTTAAAAGTAAAAGGTCATCTTTCCACTTACCTTCCAAGCCTTGCAAATGTTTAATAACATTATAGTTGTCTCCTTCTATAATAACTTCTTGATAGTCTTGCAACCAATCCTTCTTGATCTCTCTTATGAACTGAACAACAAAAAGCTCAAGAGAAGAAATATCCCAGTGTATACAAGAATGACCATATGACAAAAGCAACCTTCCATTACTATCTCGGACAATACCACCAATACCGGCCTTGTAATTTTTCAATAAGGAAGCATCAACATTAATTTTTATCCAATTGGGAGGAGGAGGGTACCAACGATCTGACAATCAGGAAGACTGATTCGCACCCTAGTGTCCCATTTTTCCTTCAGCCATAAAGGAAATATAGGCTAGAGTTACTTCATAAGAAACTAAGAAGACCGAACTATCTTCTTTTTCACCATGAATAAATTTATTTATGGATTTCCAAGTTAGATATACTGCATTACAGTAAACATTCACCATGAATCCTTGTTTACTTTGATTTTCTTCCATCCACCTCCAACATGATTGAAATGAATCAAAATACCTAAATTAAAATCCACATTTATTCAAACAGTCAATGACATTCTTGAATTTTTCACAGGACACCGTGATATGATCAATATCTTCAGTATGACCACAACCCCTTGGACAGCTAAAATCCTCCTGGAGTCTTCTCTGATACAAGAACTCATAAGTTGGTAATGCATTGTTCATCATCCTCCACCAAAAGACTTCAACATGGGATCTCAACATAGATTTTTTCAAGCATCTCCAGAACAGACAATCCTGTTCTTGACTTAATGAATTTCTGTAAACCAGTGAGGATATTATACAACCCGAATTCTGGTGGATTAGTTCAAGGAAATAATTGTCTCGATTCATATGGATTTCTATCTTCATAATGATCTTTCTAAGCTCCTTCCCAAATAGCTATTTAAGCTTCAATTTATTCCATTTACCATTTAAAATTAAACCTTCCATGGTTTCCTCCTCAATATGTTGAACTGAAACATATGTTGGCCATAAGCTCAGTTTTCTATCCATAATCCAAATATCCTCCATGATGCTAATAAAACAACCATTTGTAATTTCCCATTTTACTACAGATTTAAGAGCCTTTTTTCGCAGGATAAAATTTTACTAGTTGATGATAATACACCTGTATTCAATGGATCCTCCTGCCACTTTCCATATTTTTTGTTTAACATTTGATATAGCAGTGACTCCTTCTCCTGGATAACTCTCCATGCTAACTTTGCTCTTAAAGCATCCACACTATCCACACATGATCGAATACCTCTACCACCTAGTTCCATTGGTTTGCATAATTTGTTCCAGCTAACATAATGCAAACCCAACTCCCCATCTTGTTTATTCCAAATAAACTGACTGCAAAGTTTTTCAACCTCTTTTAGAATGCTCTTTGGAACTAATGAATAAGTGCAATAGAAGTTTGAGATAGAGAGTAGAGTTGTTCTGATCAGCAACAATTTACCTGCCAGAGAAAGTTGTTTGCTACCCCACACCGCCGTGAGCTTCATAGCTTTCTCCACAATGAAATAAAAATATGTAGCTTTTAACATTCTCAATGTCAATTTGTCTCCCAAATACATTAATTTTTTGACCACTTTAAAGCCCATTATTCTTTCAACAGCTTTCCTCTTCCTTCTTTTAACATGTCTGCCAAACAGCTTCAGCATTGATTTTCTGCCCTGTCCATCAAAAGAAATCTGAAATTGCCTCTTTGACTTCTCTAACTTCTTTAACATTAGCATGTGGATAATGATATCGTCTACATACAAAAGATGAGATATCTTTGGCAAGTTTTCTGCCAATCTGGATACCCGTTGCTGCCTTGTTAAGTTTGAACCGGTTTGTAAACAGCTGAGCACATAAAATGAATAAATAGGGTGAAAGAGGGCACCCTTGTCTAAATCAACTCTCTGCATGAATCCAGCTAGACATATTACCATTAATGAGCAAAGAAAATCTTGGAAATTCCACACATTCCATGATCCATCTAAGAAATTCTCCAGAAATCCAAAGTATTTTAAAACACCTTTAAGATTATTCCAACTTATAATATCATATGCTTGTTCCAAATCAACTTTAAAAGAAATGAAACCTTTTGAAGATCTTGAAATTTTGAATTTCTGAAAAGCCTCCTGTGCCACTAGAATATGATCCCCCATTGATCTTCCATTGATAAAAGCAACTTGCTCCACCGACACCACTTTATGAATCATCATCTTCATTCTATTCAATAAAATTCTTGCTACCACCTTGTAAATAGACCTACACAAACTGATAGGTCTATAATGGCTCGGTCTTGTAGGTACCACCACCTTTAGAATGAGAACTAGAAGTGTCTCTTTCCATTCAACATTCATTCCTCCTAATTTAAAGAATTGATTAACCGCACACCAACAATCATTCTTGATTTAACTCCAATATGTTTTCATGAAGGAGTATGAGACTCCATCATTTCCAGGTGCAATGCTATCATTTATATGTAATACAACCTTTTCTAGTTCTTCCCTAGATAGTTCTCTGATTAAACATTATTTATCCTCCTCGTCAATCATCCTATTGGGACAAGGCTAGCCATTCAGATTTCCTGCTCTTTTTTTCCATTTCCTATTGAAAAATTCCATAAAAACTTCAACAATTAGATCTTGATCCGCTGTTACCATTCCATCTTCATTCTTAATTTTATAAATTTAGTTTGAATTCTTCCTTGCTGATGCATGAAAGTTCGTTAGGGATGTTAGGCCCTCTTGAACTTAGTCCCAAGCTAATTAAAGAGAGAGGTGAATTGGAAAACTTTAACACCAAAACACAATCCAAATCACCACAATAATAAATGCGGAAATTAAAATGCGGAAATAGTAAAAAGAAAGAACACACCGGATTTATAGTGGTTCGGTCAAACCTTGACCTACGTCCACTCCTTGGAGGCACCCCCCAAGTATTGCACTAAACTAGTGTCTCTCCTTTAGCCCCCACGGCTAGGCGGAGAAGCCCTTACAAAATCACTTCCACCTTCCCCGGTGATGCGGAGTTGCCGGGTCTTTTGACACCAAAGAGATCTTCTTCTTTGGTGAACTTACCTCGAGACAAGCCTTGAATCCGATGGTACTAAGGTGCGAGTTCGCCAGAGCAACCGTGTGGAACCCCC